>NC_139662.1:11476237-11481237 GCF_951799395.1 Argentina silus
TACTCGCCAATTACATAACGCATGTCTGCGCATACATTTGCTGATGATCTGTTGGTCTTAAACCATGGCAGTCAACATGGGATTTCTTACCCAGCTCTTAAACCCCTCCATCCCCATCCCCGTCCCCGTCCCCGTCCCCGTCTCCGTCCCCGTCTCCGTCCCCATCCCCCTCCCCATCCCCATCCCCCCCGTTTCCTATTTCTTTTGATCCGTCTCTGCCTTCCTGTCTTTCTCTGCTGCCCTTCTCTTTCTCTCCCCTCTCACTTGCTAAGGGATGTCCTTACTCTCTAATCTTTACACTCTCTCTCTCTCTCTTTCTCTCTCTCTCTGTGTCCCTCGCTCCCTCTTGTCAGTGATGCAGCACTCATTTTTTTCCTTCCACCTGCCTTTCATGGATTCCTCCCACCATCACCGTGATTTCCGCCCAATTACTGTTTGTCACCCTTCACCCTTGGCCCGGCGCACCCCTCCCCCAGCGCATTCATTACTCTCCCTCCCTCCCTCCCTCCCCTCTCTCAATCTATGTGCGCCTGCCTGCCTGCCTGCCTCTGTCTCTCCCCTGTATATCTCTCTCTGTCATTCTCTTTCTCTCTCTTTTTTTCTTTCTGTTCCACCTCTCTCTCTCTCCCCCTTTCTCTCTCTATCCCCTCTCGCCCTATCCTCCACTCTCTGTTCCACTCTCTCCCCTTCTCTCCCCCACCCCCCTTCCCTCCCCCGCTCTCTTCATCACTCTCTCTCTGTCAGACCGCAGGCTGTTTCCCCCCTGCATGTCATGTCCCTCTCCTCCCTCTCTTCTCTCCTCCTCCTGGTCATCCTGCCCCCCCGCCCCCAGTACCCCCCCAGTAGTGTTTGGGCCTTTGTGTGATGGATTAATATTTTATGAACGCCTTGATGAGGACTGTTCAGTGAGCTGGGCAAACAGTCCCAGCTGATCTCACTGGTCTCCCAGCATGCCTGTTCATCTCCAGGCCAGTCTGGGAGCGAGTTAGTCTAACCTCCCCTCCCTCCCTCCCTCCCTCCCTCCCTCCTTCCCTCCCTCCTTCCCTCCCTCCTTCCTTATTACCTCCCCCACTACCTCCCTCCCTCCCTCTTTCTCTAAGCCCGCCTGGGAGTGAGTCTAACCTCCCCTCCCTCCTTTCTTATTACCTCCCCCACTACCTCCCTCCCTCCCTCCCTCTCTAAGCCCGCCTGGGAGTGAGTCTAACCTCTCCTCCCTCCCTCCCTCCCTCCCTCCCTCCCTATCTCACACAATGGGCTGTCATCATTCTGTGTCATGTTGCGATTCAGCCACAACAACCTGAGAGGCTGCACCAGGCCCATTCCAGATAAGGACAACACCCTGTGACTTCCAGGTTAATGATTTCAAGATGACTGATTAGACAATATTATTGCAGTTTCCAAAGAGATTAGTCTTCCTCTATTGGGTTGGGCCAATTTGGTTATCCAATTGTACTCATTCCAATTGAATTAGGCTCTCACAATAAACTGCACGGCAGAGGAAGCCTCCTACAATTATGTCTCTGTGACTTTTTTGGGGGCCGTCTCAAAGACCGCAATTTCAACGCGTAGGAGAGTCGTCACACTGTCACAGTTTCCTGATTTAATCGGTATTGTTGGACTTCAACAGTATCTATGTCAAACCCCGATTTAACGTTGGCAGGCGGTTGCCAATTCCCATCTGTTCACTCCAGCTGCGGCGAGGAGGGGCGTGGCAGTGGCCGGTGGAGGCGTTCGGGAGACGCGAATAAAACCAGCCCAATAGGGCGGAGAGTTCATATTCAATGCGCACTTGAGCGGCCCTAACTTCTCTCCCTAAAAGAGGAATAATTAAATATTAAGTAACATGACCCCGCCTCGTCAAGACACCTCATTGGAAACTTGCAGGAGGACCGTAACAGACCCCGCCTATTCCCACGGGGGTCTGCAGCCCTCCGCTCCCCCAAATCTCAGCTGCTGCCTGCTTCCGAACAATGTAACATCAACATAATGGGATTTGTGGAGAGTGTCGGATAGAAAAAGCGGTGTTCCTTTTTTTTCTTTTCTTTTTTCCTAGATTTTGTTGTCATCTGTTTTTTAGTTTTTTTTTGGGTTCTCTCTCTCTCTCCTCTAAACTCTGGGACTCGGTTTCTGTATAGCCTACGGAATGAAACGCGGTGTTTCTGAATGAAGTAAGTGTCATTCTCTTTAGCGCAACTTGGTTAAGGTTCTCTATTATAGATGAGATAAGTGCTGCTTGTCTCTCGGCGCTGAATGGGTGGGTTTTTGCGAAGGCAGTAATTGTGCTTTTGATGGACGTATATCGGTGTTAAATGCGCTATTAATTTGTGACCGGTGGCGTTAATGCGGGATAGAGTTTTCATATTATTTGGACGTGATGATTGCATGGAAATGATCGGAATGATTCTATCAAACCGGTTCCTATTCCTTGTGCGTCACTATCTATTCTGGAAGTAAAGTTAAGAGGTTTATTAACAAAGACATAATGTCATGTGCAGCGACAATGTGGCTGTGCATTATGCTTTGTGTTTTCAGGGTGAATTGTTACTTTCCAAGCGTGCAGGGAATGTTAAGTAGATGACAATTTGTCCTCCACATTATTTTTTGAGTGGATACGTGTGACACTTGCAAACTAAATGGCAACTGCAGAATAGCTTCTCTCAGTAGCGTACTTATTTCGAAGCATTATATACTTAAACTGGAAGTGGAGAGGTCTGTGAGAACGGCATTGATTTTACTGTCTAGTCCATTGAGCTGTAGGCTATGGACAGCAGATGGACCATACAGGGAAATTGTTAAATGGTAATCACTGGAAGTGTTAACAGCTTATGCCACACATTCTGTTGAAACCAGTGAGCTGGACCAACACAGTCAATGAGTCAGAGATTAGAGCATGACATTTCTCTACCTCTTAGGTCTTTATGTCAAACCTATAGATTATATTTGGGAATACTGTATACATGAATAATTATGACATGTTGAAGCTGTGTTGCATTGTCAGGCTACATGTAATATTCATGTAAAACAGACACGTTACTGGAAAGTCTGTGGGCGCCTGCTTTGAGTGTTGAAATAATACTACATCTAAATTTACCATTCTAGGTCTATTAGTAGGTAACTACAGAAGCCATATTTCATTCTGTGCATTAATTATCCCTCCAGGACTGTAGCCTCCCTCTGTCTCATGGGCTTGAGAGGCAATCAGCTCTGTCAGTCTTGTAAAGTGGGACCTCTCTTTCTCTGTCTCTCTGTCTCTCTCTCTTGAGCGTTAAACCTGCAGGAATGGAATGCGAATATCCTCCCTGTCTCTCTTTCTTTTTTTTCTCTCTCTGTCTCTCTGTTCCCTCTCCATCTCTCTCTCTTCTCTCTCCCTCTCCATTGTCTCAGTGCTGTACGCCCCCTCCCATCCCTCCCTCCCTCCCTCCCTTCCTCCTCTTCTTCCTCTTCTCCCAGGGGTGGTAGCTAGTTACTCACCTTGTGTTGAGCATATGTGTAATTCTCTGCGCGTGTTGACACCCCTGTTATTGTTCTCAACAATTACATTACCCACAAAACAAGTCTGTTTTTTCTCTCTCTCTCCCCCCCCTCTCTCTCCCTCTCTCCCCCCCCCCCCCCCCCCTCTCTCCCTCTCCCCATTATTTTAGATTTAAGTCGTTGAATTGACACCCCCTTATTCCCCTAGCCACCCACCTCCTCCTTCAAAGAGGATTTAATCTTGTAAAAACTCATGTCTCATAAACACGTCTGGGAGAGCTGCGTTCATCTCGGCGCTCATTAGAAACTTCAGAACCGGCAGCCGGGGCGGGCAGCCGTCTCCGCAACGAGAGGGAACCCAACAAGCCATAAAACGTTGTGTAAACTCAGTGTACAAACCAAGGCATTCCTCAACAAGCCTTTCCTCCGGGGGGGTGGGGTGGGGTGGTGGGGGGGGGGGGGATATTGGTCGGTCCTGTCAGTGTTTTTTCTATCTGCTTCATCAAATAGGCCAATTATTTGATGCGCTATCAGGAGGAGCAAAGGCATTTATAGTGGTGATTATACGTGATGGTTGTACTAAATGTACTGTATGTATCTGTGTGCGTGCGTGTGTGTGTGTGTGTGTGTCAGCGTGTGGACTATTGTGTGTGTGTGTGTGTGTGTGTGTGTGTGTGTGTGTGTGTGTGTGTGTGTGTGTGTGTCAGTGTTAACGTGCGGGCTTTGTGGGGACAGCTGCACGTGTGAATCTGGCTGTCAGTGCGAACGTGTGAATGAGGGAGAGGTGATGCCCATTAATGATATTAATCATAATGCCTTCACACCAGCGGGAACCAGTCCAACATTCAGGATATGAAGAGAGAAAAAAACATGAGGAGGGCCTTCTCTTTTACTATTAATGAGGCAGATGATTAGTATTCATAATCACAGCTCTTAATTTCATCAGCCAACTGTAGGACTATTGCTGAATATACAGTAGGGCGGGCTTAGCCTAATAGGAGTGTATTTTTCCCCCTAAATCTTCCAGAATGAGAAAATAAATGAGTGGGCTGATTTGAGCGGGTATTCCCAGTGTGATCATCAGAGTTCATTCTCATCAGGAAAAGAAAGACGCCTTCCGATTTGTTTTTGTTTGGGAGAGGTTGCTGATTAGAGCCGCAGTGTGTAATTGACTCTGGAGATAACAGTTAAATCATGCTGAGATGATTTCTTTATTTTTCACTAATAAACACAATTCCATTGGGGACTTACTGTGTGTGTGTGTGTGTGTGTGTGTGTGTGTGTGTGCGCGTGCGCGCGTTTGCAGGTTTTTGTGTGCGCGCGCGCGCATAGTGTGCTCGTAACCCTTACTTACAGAAAGCGATGCTTGTCAAACGCCTTGATGATATCAAATCTCTACTCTCTGTGAAATATGATGAAAATATTCATGAGCTCAGTTGGAGGGGCTATAAAGAGGAGTGAGTGAGGGAGGGAGGGAGGGAGGCAGGCAGGCAGGGGGTGGGGGGGGGAGATATAAAAATGAGACAAAA
>NC_139662.1:11483737-11701237 GCF_951799395.1 Argentina silus
TGTCTGTCTGTCTGTCATAGTGTTTGTGCATATGCGTGTGTGTGTGTGTGTGTGTGTGTGTGTGTGTGTGTGTGTGTTCGTTCCCATTTGAATGTCTGCGTCTAGGCCTGTGTCTGGGACTGATGGCATAGTGTCTGCTGCAGCGCTGGGCGCGGGGTAGGCGGTGCGGTGTGGGAGTGAAGGGTGTGTACTCTCTCTGGAATTGTGGTGGTGGCTGTTTTCTGGGGGTAATGAGCGGAATTGTGACAGCGCTGCCGTGCCTGTGGAGTGAGCTAGGCAACCCCACCAAGCATGCCGGGCGGGTGAAAGATGGGGGGGGGGGGGGGGTTAAAAAGAGAGAGAGAGAGAGACCCCCCCTATACGAGGTCCCCCCCCATTGTCCTCTGTTGACTCCCCTCATGGGTATAGCAAAGTGATTGCCCCCTAGATAGTTCCCCTCTCTCCTATTTTTCTCTTGTTCCCCCTCTCTCTCCCCCTCTCTCTCTCTCTCTCTCTCTCTCTCCCTCCCTCCCCTTGCATCATCACACCAGAGCGGAGCAGCAGCGCTTCTCTGTCACTCTCTGGAGCTTCTCTCTCTAACTCTCTCTCCTACTCTCTCTCTCTCTCTAACCCTCTCTCCTACTCTCTCTCTCTCTCTCTCTCTCTCTCTCTAACCCTCTCTCCTACTCTCTCTCTCTCTCTTTTCTCTCCTCTCCTCTCGCCCCGGGACTCGTATTACCATTTAAGAGAGAGAGGAGAGAGAGAGAGGAGAGAGGGAGGGAGAGGGAGAGAGAGAGGGTTAGAGAGAGAGGGTTAGAGAGAGAGGGTTAGAGAGAGAGGTGGGAAGAGGGGCTGCTGATGCTGCAGAAGCCTCAGCCAGAGAATCACGCTGTGAAATTGATTGTTTTGACACCCGACTTCACACAGACCCCCTCCTGTAACAACACAGTACTTTTTAAACCGGCTCGTCCCGAGTCATGCCCCCCCC
This sequence comes from Argentina silus, assembly GCF_951799395.1. Taxonomy (NCBI): domain Eukaryota; kingdom Metazoa; phylum Chordata; class Actinopteri; order Argentiniformes; family Argentinidae; genus Argentina; species Argentina silus. The sequence continues at coordinate 11,484,705 of NC_139662.1, forward strand.
CCACCCCCCCCCCCCCAACTCCAACTCTGATTTTATTCGTCACACTTTAGCTTAGTTTTATCTGCCGTTCACGCATATGTGTGTTTGATGTTGCCTCCCTGTTGTATACCGCGAGGGCATGGCGGCGTACGGCGGCGTTTGTCGCCATAGCTAATTAGGGTTCCTCTCGTCAGACCCCGTTGGAATTGCGAGACCGAGAGAAAGACTTATGGTGGGAAAGAGGGTGTGTGTGTGTGTTTCAGCGTGGAAGTCCGTCTGCCTCTTTGTCTGTCAGCCTCCTTTTGAAGCTTTATGTGCTTTGCGGCGGCCTGTAGTCTGGGCGACTACAGTACGCTGTTGTTGATTGATAGGCCAGGCGACTGTTTAAGTCTCTGTTAACCGTGACAACGTCTGTGTGTTTTAGCCTTTGCGGTCGGTGTGGAAGTCCGTGGACTCTTTGTTTGTGTTCAAACCTCTGCTTCCCTCTCTTCCGAAGCCCTACATGGAAGTGTGTGTTTGATGTTCGATGCTTATTCTTAGTATGGATGGAGTATGGATGGAGAACTTTATCCAAAGGGGACCAGTGAACATGTCAAAGAAGGTGCTGAGGCTCTCTGATATAAGGCGACCAGCCCCCTTGATTGAATTTTTACTTTAATCTTAAACAGCGTGGCAAACTGTCCGTGTAACACCCGCCCCCACCTCCCCCCCCCCCACCCCCACCCCTCTTTGAAGGTGAAGATGCTGGTCTCGGGAGATGAGATAAAATGCTATGCATACTGATCAAGACATTTTTCGACTGATCAAGAATTTTTCTCTCTCGTCATTCATATAGAGAGGGTCTGCAAGAGCCCGGAGACTTCTCTGATGATGCTACATACATTAAAGATGAATCTTCTCTCGCCCCTTTTACTCCTCTTCACCATGTTCTCTCTCTCTCTCTGACTTTTTTTTTGTTGCTTTTAAAAATGAATATTATATGTAACCGTATTAGCGAAGAAACAAGCTTGCACTATGCAGATGAGAGAGAGAGGGAGAGGGAGAGAGAGGGAGAGGGAGAGAGATTTTTTTTTGGACAGCAAGAGTGAGGAAAAATGACAGCGGGGGGAAATTGCCTTGATATTCTAATTCTCTCATCTCTCGGCTTCCATATGTACATGGTCGTGACAGGCTCATGAACCGTTCAAGGTTAGGTTAAACATGGAAGGGCACCGGTCTCGTTAAAAAATCCAAATCCTGTCTTTTTCTATTGAGAGAGTGTCGGTTGTGCCTCCTCTCCCCAACGTGAACGGGTTACTCATTTAAAGGCAGTAACCTCTTCTCTTGTATTCGGAGCGCAAAAAACCCTCTTCCGTAGCCCGGGGGGGCGCCTGTCTTATTTTGGCGTTATTTTGTCGGTTTATTTTCTTCCCCCATTTTTCCATCAGTTGTCTTTGGATCCTGCATGGAACCCTAGTTTTCCTGAGGGTCTAGACCACGATCGGTGAACGAGTACTACCTGTTGACAGACCCTCCTCTGTCTTTGCGTATGTCCATGACGTCACGACTGAACAGGAACGTCTTCTAGGCCTGTATCAAAGACCGATGGATTTCCTACCCTAGCTTTGGCATTTGGTGTGTTTTATCAGGTGCTGTGCTTTTAAGACTTCTGACGCTGGGCCGAATCACCTTACTGTGGGTATTTGATTATGAAGAAGAAGAAGAAGACTCAACATTCTCTCTCACACACATGTGGCTTTTTTTGAGCTCATCCAAACCTGCCAGTCTAGGATCTCATACAGTACACTGAGCTGACTGAAGGTGGGACAGCTTTGAAGAACAAAAGAATCTGTTTGAAGCCGAGAACTCTTTGTGAGGGTGCAGTGATGTGTGTTCCGCTGGGTATTCTCAGGAGTACACAGCGAATGTACTTCCTCCCTCTAACCTCTGTTCTTCTCTCCCCCTCCCCTGTGTTCTCTCTCTATTCTCTCTCTCTCTCTCTCTCTCTCTCTCTCTCTCTCTCTATTCTCTTTTTCTCACTGTTCTCTCTCTCTTGTGGTCTGTTCTCTCTCTCTTTCTCTCTCTTTCTCTCCTCTTCCAGCAGGTGAAGGGGGTGCCATGCCAGCTGCCGCTCCCCCCCTGCTCCCCCTCACCCCCCGGTGGTGGCACGTGGTACTGCTGCTCCTCCTGTCCCCCCCGGCCCTGACTCAGCAGGCCGACGATGACCCCGCTGAGGCAGCCACGGCCACGGCGACCTTCCCCCACGTCAACCTCCATGGAAGCCCCCTCAACCACCTCCTGCTGGACCCCAGCACAGGGCAGCTGTACGTGGGGGCCGTCAACAGCCTCTACCACCTCTCGGCGGACCTCCGGGTGCTCTCCCAGAGTCAGACGGGGCCCAAGATGGACAGCTCCGAGTGCCTCCCTCCCATCATCCCCCAGGAGTGCCCCACGGCCAAGGACACGGACAACTCCAACAAGATCCTCCTCCTGGAGGAAGGGGGGCTGGACCACCGGAGCCTGATCGTCTGCGGCTCGGTCTTCCAGGGCATCTGCGACAAGAGGAGCCTGGGGAACGTGTCGGAGGTGCTGTACCAGACCAGCAACCCCGTGGACACTCAGTACGTGGCGGCCAACGACCCGCGGGTCTCCACCGTGGCGGTGGTGGTGGAGCAGAAGGGCCTGCGGCTGATGCTGGTCGGCCGGGGCTACACCAGCAAAGGGCCCGGGGACATCCCCCCCATCACCACGCGCCGCCTGGCCCCCATCACCCACCCCCCCCGCCGGGCCTTCTCCCAGGAGGAGGAGCTGGGCAAGCTGGTGGTGGGCAGCTACTCCGAGTACAACAACCACTTCGTGGTGGCGCTTCACCACGGCAACCACGTGTACTTCCTGTTCTCGCGCCGCGACATGTGGCACCGGAAGGAGTACCGCACGTACGTGTCGCGCCTCTGCGCCGCCGACCGCAGCTTCTACTCGTACGTGGAGGTGCCGCTGCTCTGCGAGGGCGGGTACAACCTGGCGCAGGGGGCGTCGCTGGGCACGCACGGCGGGGAGCCCACGCTGTTCGTGGCCATGGCGGCGGGCCAGGCGTCCACGCCCACGCCCACGGCCCGCTCGGCGCTGTGTGTGTACGGGATGGCGGAGCTGGACCGCGCCCTGAGGACGGCCCAGGAGCTCTGCTACACGGAGGGAGGGCTGGGCGCGTCGGGGCAGACGGAGGCCTACATCGAGTACGCCGTGTCGTCGAAATGCCTGCGCCTGGACAAGGTACGGTCACACCCTCGCTTTGCCGTTCACCCTCAGACACCACGCTCTCAGGAGTACAACTACATGACACATCAAAAATGAAATCAAATGTAATGATCGTATACATAGAATACAGTCGTAGACGATGAAATGCTTCAAGGGCACGTTAGCTCCTCCACAAGGCAGCAAACAACAATCAACAATCCAATCGAATATAATAATAATAATAATAATAATAATACTAAAAACAATAACATCGGGTGTCAAGGTTGTATAGTAGCAGAACACAACAGCAAGCAGTGGTCAGCAGTTGTGTGGGAGTGTAAAATGTGCAATGTTGTTGGAGAATGTCACCGGGGGAATGACACTTGAGTGCGGGGGGGGGGGGTTGGTAGAAGCTACATCCTCCCTACATTCGTCCGACCTAGTGGAGCAGTCATGCTGCACTAATGGGCCTGGAAGTGGATTAAAGTGTATGTGTGTGTAGGCCTACTGTAGATTCAGGTGTGTGTGTGGGGGGGGGGGGGGGGCTACTGTAGATTCAATGTGTGTGTGTGTGTGTGTGTGTGGGGGGGGGGGGGGGGGGGGCCTACTGTAGATTCAAGTGTGTGTGTGTGTAGGCCTACTATAGATTCAAGTGTGTGTGTGTGTGTGTGTGTGTGTGTGTACGCCTACTGTAGATTCAAGTGTGTGTATGTGTGTGTAGGCCTACTGTAGATTAAGTGTGTGTGTGTGTGGGCCTACTGTAGATTCAAGCGTGCGTGTGTGTATGTGTGTGGGCCTACTGCAGGTTAAGCAGCCAGCCATTACACCCTGTAAAGGTATTCACAGGATGAACAAAGGCTCTGTGAGAGAGAGCTCCTCACCACACCGCTCTGTTGTGGTTTAAAATGACTAAACACTAAACCTAGTGGGAGTAGTTAATATGTCACGGAGCTGTCCTAACCTGTAAGTGGGTGTACAGTTACAGTGGTCATGTGAGCGCACTGTTACCACACACACACACACACACACACACACAAAAACAAACACACACACAACCATCCCAGTCGATTTAAATGGATTTGCAGTGATGGACCTGTAAGTGAGTGTAGATTTAGTAGGTGGGTGTGTGTGTGTGTGTGTGTGTGTGTACGGTAGACTAAGCAGCCAGCCAGCCAGGTGATCACAGAGGATGAGTGCCTGAGCCCGTGTCCCTGGGGGAGCGCTGTGTCACCCGGCTGCGCCACAGCTACGTGACATCAGGGTCAGCTGGGTTAGGGCGGGTGGCGGCGGCAGTGAAAGGACCGTCGGCTGTGACTGACTGTCCATGTAAGTGGGTGAGTGACAGACAGCTGCCTGTGTGTGTGTGTGTTGCGTGTGTGTGTGTGTTGCGTGTGTGTGTGTGTGTGTGTATGTTGCGTGCGTGTGTGTGTTGCGTGCGTGCGTGTGTGTGTGTGTGTGTGTGTGTGTGTGTGTTGCGTGTGTGTGTGTGTGTGTGTGTTGCGTGTGTGTGTGTGTATATATGTGCTGCTGCTGCTGACACAGATTACCTCCAGCTGCTCTAACCTCTCTGGGCTGGGCCGGGCTTCTCTAATCCTCAGTGCACAGCCTGCCAGCCTGCGAGCTTCTCTAAATGGCCCCACACCAAAAGGCCACATAGCGAAACCTCTGCCTCTCTCTGTAGCGAGCTACAGTACCACAAGGTCACGTACTGCGGTGTACATGATGGAAACCTGCACTGTGGTTTTTTTTTCTTTTTTTTTTCTTTTTTTTTCTTTCTGCTATCGCTTTTATTGTTAAACACATAGAAGAATGGAATCTAGATGGGTTGTGGTCATACAGCTGGAGGTGCAGGTCCAAAAATGGTTCTGGAAATGGTTGCACACCCAAAACAAAGCCCATCCACATAAGGAGACTTGAGAGTACCCCTGCACAATGAACTTTTCATGAAGTAGTCGTTTTTAACTTAGAACGTAGCCCAGATGAGCTGTGGCTGTATTCTCCTATATGTGTGTACTGTATGTGGGTTTGATTTGTGTGTTGTTTTTGTTGTGTGTATGTCTGTGTGCCGTGTTTCGGTGCGTGTGTACAGTATGTATGGGAATGTGGAGCTATGTGAATTTGCACAGATTGCTTTCTCTTTGGTCGTTTGTATTTTAAGTCCAGGGCAGCGTGAATAAATCCAGCTTAATCCTGCATCTGGCAGAGTTTCCCTGACCCAGATCCTGTCCCAACACACAGCTTCACTGACTGACCACTGGACAAACTCCTGGCCCCACTGACCACTGGACAAACTCCTGGCCCCACTGACCACTGGACAAACCCCTGGCCCTCCTGACCACTGGACAAACCCCTGGCCCTCCTGACCACAGGACAAACCCCTGGCCCCACTGACCACCAGACAAACCCCTGGCCCTCCTGACCACTGGACAAACCCCTGGCCCCACTGACCACCGGACAAACTCCTGGCCCCGCTGACCACCGGACAAACCCCTGGCCCTCCTGACCACTGGACAAACCCCTGGCCCCACTGACCACCAGACAAACCCCTGGCCCCACTGACTACTTGTACACATCACTGTTGTTGTCTCCACCCCATCACTGACACAGTCAACAACACCAGAGACCACTGGACTGACCACCGAACACCACCCAGGTTTACAGCCAACCACTGACTCCATCACCATCACAGACCCACAACTCAGCAACACCACTGACCGCACCGCCGAACTTCCCACCGGCTGCTTGACTGACGGTGTGACCAAACAAGACTCAGTCATCACTGTTATTGACTCAGCATGATGACTCAGTCATCACTGTTACTGACTCAGCGTGATGACTCAGTCATCACTGTTACTGACTCAACATCACACTTCTCTACTGGCCAACGACAGTGAGCCATTCAGTAGGCTACTTAACTGTGTCCTCGGTGAGCTGACTATAGTCTGTCCTCCACACTTGGCCCATAACAGGTTTAGAATAAGACACGTTAGTCAGGGGAAAGTTTGTTTGCTTTGAACTCGAACTTGTGTTTGTAAATGTGTAGCGGACTTAGCACTTATTTGTTTAGTGACTGATCATGCCAGTAGTTCTGTGGTAAGGCAGCGTTGAGCCTTGACAAAAGGCCGTGTGCTGTGTTGTTTTGGCTGACAACATACTCTTTGTGGATTTGAGTTCTGTGCGTAAGGCAGCATGTGGTAAGGAAATACAGTGCAGTAAATGGTTTGAACATAACAGGATATAGGTTTCTGAGAATGTGCAGCGACTTGCCGGTTGCCGTCTGCAGTGTAGTTTTCAGCACCTCCAGAACGACTTTGAGGGCGACTGGGGCCAAGTGAAGAACAGCTGCAAGCCCACGATCAATTGTAGATAGCAGCTTTCTGCAATGCACTGTGCTTTCAGACAGTGTGTTAGATAAGCACAGCAACGTGTCCTGGCTGGAGATAGTGGCCACATTGCTGTGCAAATGAAACGCAGTTCTGAAAGTGCACGACTGGAAGCTGCTATCTGCAACCGGTTGAATCCCCGGCCTAAGTGTTAATGAATGCCCACAAGTAACCCCTATGAACAACCTTTCCATGTCATTACCTCTTTCATAACATGATGTCTCCCTTTGTATTCGGAGCACAACTGTGCCGACACAACTGTTAGATATTCTCATCTCCACCTGCTGGCTGACATTCACCATTACATCTCTGTGCCATCAAATGGCTCTGTATTTATGGCTTCTCATGTTTATGGCTAGAGTATTTCTGGTGTCTTTGCTTTCCCCTGGAGTTTTGTGGCCAGCTGGTATGTGCATACCAGACTGAAATGAAGGGTGAGGGAGGGAGGGAGGGAGGGTGGGGTCGGTCTCTTTACAACTGTCGCCTGGCTGCAGAAGCATGAATCTGGCAAGCTAGCTAGACTAGGGAGGGGTGGGGTGACCCACACCTCTGTCCAGAGAGTGTTGCACTTTTTTCAAAATGCTTGAGGTGTACTTGATTTGTTTCACTTTTGGGTTTTCACCTTTGGGACTATTCAATTGGTTCCATGATTGTAGGCTAAATCACGCGTACCAGAAGTATTGAAAGTATCAGCCTCATTCTCAAGTCCACCTGACCGAGCCTGTCACTTGTCTTCCCCTGCAGGACTCGTTGAATGAGTACCCCTGCGGCGGGGAGCACACCCCCAACCCCATCGCCAGCACCGTCCCCTTGCAGGCCACGCCCACCCTGACCAGGAGTACGCAGCTGACTGCCGTCACCACGGCGACCGAGGCGGGGCACACCATCGCTCTGCTGGGGGACAAGAAGGGACAGCTGCATAAGGTACACCTCCTCATTAATGTACCGACTGGACCTGTTAACCACGGTGAATGTTCACCGAGCGTAAGAGACAGCTGCGTACGGTGCACATCATCACTGATCTATTTACCACTGAAATTGCGGTCACTGAGAATTCAGAGAGCATAAGGGACAGCTGCGTAAAGTGTCCTACGCTTCATCCTGGGTCTCTATACTGAATGGATTCACCTGTATATGAGAGAGAGGGAGAGAGGAGAGAGAGAGAGGGGGGGGGGCGATAGGAGAGGGAGAATTTCCGAATATGCCACTGCCCAGAGAACCGCTTAAGATTAATATTCTGTATCTATTTGAAGTAGAAAAGGAGGGACCTTCGGTTGGCCAGACGAAGGTCTGTTTGACTGTAATGTCGCATCAGTGAGCGTTCAATTTGCAATTTGCAGAGAGTTGGCAGGAGATAAGAAGGAACAGCTGCATAAAGTAGACTTTCTAATGAATCTGTTCACCGTCACGCGACGCATTGAGAAGAATTCATGAACATGTTGCCCATTGTGAATTATAGATGATATCAGAGCAATCTTGTTTGTCCTCAGGTTATCTCTCCCCTCGGCCCCCCTCCCTAACGAGTCCGTCCCCCCGACGGCATACTGATGTGATGCCATCATACGATGACCTTGCCATCTGGCATTTGACAGTTTGACACAGTGTTTCACAGAAAGGTCTTCACTCCTGACAGAGTAACACACTGGCCTTTTGTTACATCAGGGTGGGAATCGTAGGCCCTAACACAAGAGAAATTAAGATTAGCTTCTCTTCAGAGTCACTTAACAAATCAGTGGATTGCAGGAGCTGCAGACGACACGTCCTCTGTAAATACGGGACATGTTTTATGCACGTCTGCGTTCGAGTCTTCAGGGCGTTCCGAACAGAAGGGTTCTGGGTGCCTTTGGGTTTCAAAAGTATATCGTCAAATGTTGCTTGGCGTTTTAATCGCAGAGCAGGACGGTAACTATTTGAGGAATGCGGCCCTCTGACAAGCGAGCGCATGTGCCGAAAGGTTTAAGATGCTTGTCGTCTGAGGGCCGGGGCGCCACTCAAAGGTGAACATTCCGTACAACTCGGGGTTTTTTGTCTCCGTTTTTGAGATGTATCAAAAACACGATAAGAGACTTAAAACCTCCCTCTGCGCACGTCCCCGTTTCTGTTTACAGCCAAACCACCCCCCACCCCCCCCGGTCCGAGAGACCGACACACACACAGGGATAGCGAGCTCGATCGTTTCTCCGGCGTGTTTTGACTTGTAAGAACACATCCCCGCCGGCGTTCACCGTGGTGAGCAGAAACAGATTGTCCCATTCACGACCGCGTCATCTCTCCCCGCCGCCGCTGTGCGCCGTGTATGTAAATACTGTTGTTGTTGCTGCGACGGCGGGCTTAAAACAGCCTGTGGGCGTTGTGTTGTCGTGCGGTGTGTTTTGAACACAAGCTGCGCTGTTGCCGCGGCAGCCTGCCTGGAACCGCGTGGCGTCAGGGCGCTGGCGTGGTGGCAGGGGCGTCTTTGCCCCCCCCCCCCCCCCCCCCGGCGGCTGAACGAGATAGATAGATAGCTCAGGAGGGGGAACATGTTCCGACTGCTGATCCTGGCTGATTATCGATCGCACACGTGTCGTCACATAACACTGCGTTGTGGGAGAGCTGAGGGGGCGATGGGTAGCAAGGGTGGAGGGGGGGGGGGGCAGCGGGATGGGGTATCGCCGTGCCAACTCAACTGTAACATGCCATTAAACATGGAAGGATTTAGAGAATTCCCAAAATGGAAGTGGTGTGTTTGCATCCCTGAGTCGCCCCGGGCTAGGCTTAGCGTTGGGAGAAATGCTCACGCAGCAGTGGCACAGCAGCAGTCTGGTGTTCATGCCTTGAAGACGCGAAATGCATACCAAGCTGCGCATCGAGATCTGATAACACGTGCGCGTGTGTGTGTGTGTGTGTGTCAGAGTGAGTGAGTGAGTGAGCAAGCGTCCCCTTCTGTGCCTGTGTGTGAGTGTGAGTGTGTGTGTGTGTGTGTGTGTGTGTGTGTTTTACCCTGTGTGTACGCGTTTGTGTGTGTGTGTGGGGGGGGGGGGGGGGGTTGGGGTTGGGGTTAGCTTACATAAATACTGTACAGCTGATTTCATTGTGTGTGTGGGTGACCTTATGTGCCTGTCTGTGTGTTTTACCCTGTGTGTGTGTGTGTGTGTGTGTGTTCCAGGTGTTCCTGCAGCCAAACAGGACAGGGACGCTGTATGACACGGTCCTGGTGGACAAGGACAGCCCCGTCAACGCCGACCTCCTGCTGGACTCATCTGGACAGAATGTTTACGTTCTCACCGAGAGCAAAGTAGGCCACAGTACAAGCGCACACACACACACACACACACACACACACACACACACACACACATATACACACACACACACACACACACATATACATACATACACACACACACACACACACACACATGTATTTACAGCTGCACTAACACAAACAAACATGTACTCTTAAGGTTGCCACTCGTCATCTGCAAATGTCCTCTGCAGTTTTATTTGTGTATTTTCTGCCACAGATATGATCCATCACAAGGCCCCTTTGAAAGACTGGGGAATAAACCTCAAAGCCTGCGTACTCAGTCACAACTTTAGAGGCACAAACAGACATGACCTTTCACAATGACAGCCGAGGTTTAAACTGTGTAAATCCAACCAAACGTCCTCTCTTTAGATCTGTAGACTCTGGCTGAGAATAATTTGTGGTGCTGTTTATATATAAAAAAAAAATTATCTTAGGAGCTGTAAAGTTGTTATGGAAACAAGTCGTTTAATGTGAGTGTGTGTGTGTGTGTGTGTGAGAGAGAGTGTGTGTGTGTGTGTGAGAGAGTGTGTGAGTGTGTGTGTGTCCTGTATCTTAATGTGTGTGTGTGTCATCTGTTTCTCTCAGGTCACCAAGGTGCCGGTATCTCAGTGTGAGCAGCAGTCTGACTGCCGGTCCTGCCTGTCAGTCAGAGACCCGTACTGTGGCTGGTGTGTGCTGGAGGGCAGGTAGGCTACTGTTTAAAACCCTCCTCTCCCCTCCCCTCCCCTCCCCTCTCCTCTCCTCTCCCCTCCCCTCCCCTCCCCTCCTCTCCTCTCCTCTCCTCTCCTCTCCTCTCCTCTCCTCTCCTCTCCTCTCCTCTCCTCTCCCCTCCCCTCCCCTCCCCTCCTCTCCCCTCAGCGACTCCGCTACGTTTACATATCAGTATTAATAGCACCAAACTGGTTATCTCACTCATTTCACCAGCGTCCTAGTTACATATATTGACATATAATTACTCTATCTGAAATATGGATCGCTTGTAAATACCCTCAGTTCCCATTCTGTGTTGGTGAGAGAACATTTTGTATTCTGAGCGAGAGACACGTGGATATTCCTGCGATTTATAACCATGTCCCTGGGCGATGCAGCACATGGCCCAGGTATATGATAAGGTGAAATGGAAACTATTAAAAAAAAAAACAGAGCACTTTGGTGGACCTTTTTCCTCATCGTTTCTTTACTTCCTCCGACAGATGCAGTCGTAAGCTGGAGTGTCAGCGCCACGCCCAGCCCAACCACTGGCTGTGGAGCTACCAGACGGCCAACCAGTGTGTGACGGTGCAGAGCCTGGAGCCGGCCATACAGAGCAGAGAGGAGCAGACTCAGGTAGGCTTTTCATTCTAAATCAACCCCTCGTCCCTAGTCCCTAGGTCCTAGCTTCTAGCCAGTAGCTCCTAGCTCCTAGCCAATAGCTCCTAGCTCCTAGCCCCTAGACCCTAGCCCCTTCACTTAGCCCCTAGCCCCTAGCTCCTAGCCAATAGCTCCTAGCCCTCTAAACCCTTATGTCGACCTGAGACCTTGGGTATATGTGTGAGCGTGACGGTGCAGAGCCTGGACCCGGCCATGCAGAGCAGAGAGGAGCAGACTCCGGTAGGCAGCTCTGAATGGACGAGTTCCCAATCGTCCCCTAGCCCTCTTCCACCCCTACATGGACACTTGTGTAGATACGAGATGTCAAACATTCCACCTTACGTATCAGAGGGCAAGCTGGAGCTATTACCACTGCTTAAACCTATCCAATCCACTTAGACCCTCTCAATCCTCTCAACCTTTTCACGCTTAAAAACCCTCATACTGTAGTAAGCTTAAAAGGCTCAGTATGTAGATTTCAGCTTTAATATACACTCACTGAGCACTTTATGAGGAACACTATACTAATACTGGGTAGGGCCTCCCTTTGCTCTCAAAACAGCTTCAATTATTCGTGGCATTGATTCCACAAGATGTGGGAAACATTCCTTTGAGATTCTGCTCCATGATCACATGATTGCATCACGCAATTCCTGCAGATTCTTCAGGTGCACTTTCAAGATGTGAATCTCCCGTTCTACCACATCCCAAAGGTGCTAGATTGGATTCAGATCCGGTAACTGAGGAGGCCACTGAAGAACACTGAACTCACTGTCATGTTCATGAAACCAGTTAGAGATGACTTTTACTTTGTGATATGGTGCATTATCATGCTGGAAGTAGCCATTAGAAGATGGGTAAATTGTGGCCATGAAGGGATGCACATGGTCAGCAACAATACTTAAACAATACAGAACAATAATACAAATAGGCTGTGGCATTCAATCGAGGATTGATTGATATTAACAGGCCCAAAGTGTGCCAAGAAAACATTCCCCACACCATTCCACCACCTTCACCATGAGAAGGTGTACAGGTGTTCTTAATAAAGTGTTCAGTGAGTGTATATATGTATATAACTAGTCAGTAGCAATCAAGGAATGAGATCACATGACAAAGAATGTTCAATGAAGAGCACCGATTTTGGTCTAAACGAAGCGTTTTCTGTAATCTGGTGTTGTGGTCAAGCACAACATTTGGTTTGTTTACAAGGATTGCCGCTATTAGAAAACGTAGCATAAGTGCGGCACGTTAACCATGTCTTAGTGTAAAGCCTTTTTTCAATTGTTAGGAACACAACTCCTCACGTCCTTCACTCACGTCCTACTGAAACACGCATCGGAGGAGAAGATCTTGGTTCCTCCGTTTTACATCTTCTCCTCCAATGCTTGTTAAGGGCGAAGCGAGTGGAGGACGGAGGAGAGGAGAGGAGAGGAGGCGAGGAGTCGTGGAGTCGTGTTCCTAACAGCCTCCTGTGTTTCCCTCTGCTAGGTGTCTCTGACAGTGGTCCAACTCCCAGAGCTCCCAGAAGGGGAGTCACTCTCCTGCTCTTTTGGAACTCTACCAGCTCAGCCCGCCGTTGTCACGGACAACAGAATCACCTGTCAATCACCTCTGCCGGAGCTCCTCCCCCCCAGCCCAGCAGGCAGTGGTGCGTGAGGGTCTATGCCTGCCTTGGCTCACATTACCGGGCCTATTTTAATCAGTTGTGACCAGTTGCTTTGTAGCAAGCGGAGCTAAACTTAGTCCCTCGGCCAATTGAAAAACGAATAAATCACGCACTCACACACATGCAATGGGATCTATCACCCAGGCAACACGCAAATGAAATTGAAGTATTGCCTTCTCTGTTTGCCGTAACATTATTAAGTAGTTATTTATAAACGATTTAACCTTTTACAAATAGGAATATTAATTAATATTAAATCTCATCCCATAATCATACAACCATAATCCATTCTCCTGTCATTGGATTCATTGAACCATAACTTCAGAGCTTCTGTGATTGATTCAGTCAAAGCCGTAATGTTTCCCCTGCGTTTAGACCACATGTCTCTGAGAGTGGCCGTGATGTTTGGGGAGGTGACCGTCTCTCACACCAACATCACCTTCTACGACTGCAGAGCTGTAGGGAGACTCAACTCTACTTCCCCGTAAGCCGACGCCTCGGCATGGACACGCACACACACACACACACGAACACACACACACACATACACATGCATGCACATGCACACACGCATACACACACATAGTAACTAAATACACACAGACACACACACACACACACACACACACATACACATACACATGCATGCATATGCACACACGCATACACACACATAGTAACTAAATACACACACACACACACATACACATACACATGCATGCACATGCACACACGCATACACACACACTAACTAAATACACACACACACACACACACACACAAATGCACACTGCACTCAATACTCACGCTTAACCACAGGAACCCTCTTTTGGAATTCTAATTTTGCCCTCCAAACCACTCAAGATTCTCATGGTGGGAATGTTTACTGACAGTTACATTTGTGTACATACTATATTTACATATATACTATATTTACATTTAAAGACATTGCTCATAGCACTTGTTCCAGTCTCTCACACACACACACACACACACACAAAGAGCCAGCTTCCCCTCAGCGTTTTATCACATTGTATACCCAGTATTCTGTACATATGACAAATAAGACGTTGATTTGAATGACATACTATATGTGTGTTGTATAGGTGTATGGCCTGTGTTGGGAGTGAGTGGCCGTGTAACTGGTGTGCCCTGGATGAGCTGTGTACCCACAACAACAGCTGTCCCCGCGAGCACATCATCCACAACTCTATGGTAAGACAACCCCGACTCACCCTGTCCTCTGGCCCCCGGGCCTGTGGAACACGCTAACACGTTACCCTAGCTGCTCCCCACGCCTGCATATGGCTTCTTGTCGTACCAGAATAACCTTTACATTTCAACAGATAGAAGAATCTGGAACTGTTTACTGGTCCCGTCACATTCCGTGTGTGTGTGTGTGTGTGTGTGTGTGTGTGTGTGTGTGTGTGTGTGTGTGTGTGTGTGTGTGTGTGTGTGTGTGTGTGTGTGTGTGTGTGTGTGTGTGTGTGTGTGTGTGTGTGTGTGTGTGTGTGTGTGTGTGTGTTGAAGAATGGAATGCTTTTACTGTGAACTCAAGTATTCAAAAGTCTGTGTTTCGGTGCGTTTCGCGCTCTGTCCACTAGGAGGAGCAGCAAGAGCCGCGAGGCCCGGACTCGTGCCCGTGTGTGTGGGCTCTCCAGGGCTCGCCTCTGGTCCCCATGGGCTTCCTCACTCCTCTGGCTCTACTGGGGAAGAACCTGGACATGTTTGAGGTGAGGGATAGAATCGAAAAACTATGTTATACATACATTCAAGCAGTAGTCAAGTGAAACGTTCCAAGGTTGGGGTTCATTCGTTTTTGAATTCACTATGCATCGAGGTGAATTGGCCATTTTTCCACTTGATTTTTTAGCTTTGAGTGAATTGAATACAACCCATAACATGACTGCTTTGATGTACTGGTTCACTGAGACACCAGTTTGGTGTTCCCCTTCTCCAGGATGAAGAGGAGTACTGGTGTGTGGTGGTCGTAGAGGGAACAGAGTTCAGCCTGCCAGCCACTTTGGAGAAGGTCGACGACACCAAGACTCACACCTTCACCTGCTCTCCTCACGAGGTATTACGCTAACCCACCAGAAAACAAGGAATGTCCGCCCGATCCGTTCTGCTCCCTCAGCGGATTTAATCAACATGTTGTTTGTTTGTGTCACCGTCTTGAGTAAGTCACAGGAGCAGCATAACACTGTGACAAAAGTTCAGTTTTTTTTTCCTGCTAAGGTGTAAACCCCCCCCCCCCCCCTCTTTTTCAGTTTTCACTTACTCCCCAGACACATGACAATGACATGAAATTATTACGGGCTATCATTTTTCTATGTGGACTCCATTCATCATCTGATGAAATGGAATGGGAATTCGAATTGAAATGGAATGGGACTCCAAGCCCGGACTCCACGATGCTAACCGAGTGTGCCTCCCTCTCTCTCTCTCTGCCCCTGCTCTCAGTTTAAGTACCCAGTGAAACAGTTGGAATACTCCGCTCCCATCTACCTGAAGAGAGGCTCCCTGCGCATAGACTCCGCCCCTAGCCTGCGACGTACGTGTCTCTTTATATCCTGGATGTCATGTCAGGTTCACAATGCAAATGTTTACTTTTCCTGCTCTCCATTGCCAGTTGGCCACGTTACCTCGTGATTGCTACTGTGAACTCAGTTTGTCATTTTGTTACGTTAAAGGAATGATTCACTATTTTGACATATCTCCCATGTTGACGATCGACCCAGATGGTTTTTAAGTGCTTACCTTTGTAATTCAGTTATGTCCAGGCTGCCACGATCGCTCAATTTCTAAAAAGGAAATTAAGTTAAAAAGTTCTATCTTCCAAGTTGAGCCATCGCAGCAGCCAGACATAAGTAAATAACAAAGGTAAAAAACATCTGGGTCGTCAATATGGGAGATATATCTAAAAACAACTGTACGTGTCAAAATAGTGAACCATCCCTTTAATAAATATATATATATATATATATATATATATATATATATATATATATTAAAAAAGCAATCATACAATAATCATTATCGGAAACATCTGATGATCAAGATGACCAAATTAATTTCTCTATTAATGAATAATACAAAATTAATTAATTAATTAATTATGAATTCATAAATACAAAATCAGAGTACATGATAGACAGACCTTTAATGTAGCATGCACTGCACTGGCAGCTCTCTGTGATGACTGATGTCCTTGTGTGACAGTCGGTCTGTAACAAATGCCTTTTTGTGCTGTCCTCTAATTCACAGTGCAGCTGTATGACTGCTCGGCGGGCCAGGCAGACTGTAGCCAGTGCAGGGCGGTGCTCACCGAGTACGGCTGTGTCTGGTGTGGAGGAGAGAGCCCAGGCTGTGTGTACAACCGCTCCTGTACCACAGCCCCCGCCGAGAGCTGCCCCCCACCCATGATTTCAAAGGTACCCCAAACCCTCCTACCTCCCCAAAATGACATAAAGGTACCCCAAACCCTGACTCTTTCTCCCTTCCCCAAAGTACACGAACCTACGTACTCAAACAACATTTACATATAACACTGTAATGACCCGGTAAAAGGCCCATTAGCATCTCTCTCGGGTCAGTAGCTAGCGCGAGGCCGCTATGCTAACTCAAGGTCGTGAGTTCGATCCCCACTTGGGGCAAAGCGACTCTACCCCGAACATCGGCTGATTGTCATTTGTATAGTCTGTGTTTTTAAAGTGTCTTTTTGTTGTGGTGTGTGGTGTTCAGATTCAGCCCCTGACCGGGCCGGTGGAGGGGGGCATCCTGGTCACCATCTGGGGCTCCAACCTGGGTATGCAGTACCAGGACATCCAGGAGGGGGTCACTGTAGCGGGGGTCCACTGCACTCCACAGCCCAAGGACTACCTCATATCTACCAGGTACTGAAACCATGGAAATCAGTGTATTCCTATTTTAAACTATGGTCTGTTATTACGATTCTATTATATTTGACTGGGATGTGTATTCAGTCGCTATCTCAAGATTGAGAGAATATCAGATCAAGTGTCAAAATATAGCTGCTGTATTCCTACCCTGAAGTGGATGATTATGATGGTGAATCGTTGGAGAGCTTTGTCATAAGTGTGTGCGTGTGTTCCAGGATCGTGTGTGAGCTTCAGCCCAGCACACAGGAGACAGTGGGACCAGTCATGGTCACAGTGGGGGACTCAGACCCTGGGAGGTCCCTGCAGTCATTCACCTACCAGGTAAGAAAGCACAACGACCCACCTGTACTAAACCAGACACGAGGATCACAACAAGACATGTTATAGCTCAATAATATTCACATTTGTATTGATCTTTAGAAAATAAAATTGTTATAAGATCGTCATTTAAAGCTCCCATACTGCTACTTTGCTGACGTATGTTGTCCCATGCTGTATATCCATGTAATGTGTGTGTGTGTGTGTGTGTGTGTGTGTCTGTCTGTGTGTCTGTCTGTGTGTGTCAGGACCCCCAGTTGAGGGGCATCGTGCCTGCTAAAGGGCCAGTCTCTGGAGGGACCACCCTCACAGTCCACGGCACCCAGCTGCTGACAGGACAGAGGACTGACCTCTCTGCCTATGTGGGAAAGCAGCCCTGCTACATGTAAGCATCTCAGCCACAAATAAAGAGTTTCACTCCGAAACGCTATACAGTATATCCATAAGAAAATATGTTTTTTTATCATTAAAAAATCTACACAATCAAGAATATGATTATTATGTAAGCAAATAACATAGCATAGCGACTGTCCTTTCAAATGTATCCTAACTAGTTTGTTTTGTCACGATAGCAATAATTTAATAGAAAATAAAGCACATTTCTGTTCTCTATATATTTTATTCTTGTGAAGAGTATTGCAACAAAACTTCATATGCTCTCTGCTTGTGATAGGGCATGTCTACATCTATCAGTGAACGGAAAAAACTATCCCTTTAAGTGTGTAAATGTTCTCTGTTTGAGATGCCTAGGCCTTATAGAATGACAAACACATTCTTCCTTACCGCCCTGCTCTGAGGTGTTGGTGTGTGAATGTGGCTGTGGATGTACTGTACAGTATGTGTCAACCTGCCCTAACACATTTCCCTTTTTTTTTTTTCTTTCCTTTCTTCCCCCCCCTCCTCCTCCTCCTCTCCCCCTCCCCCTCCTCTTAATCTCATCCGTGTCCTCTTCTTACCCCCATAACACATTCTATCTTTTTTTTTTTTTCTCTTTTCTTTCTTTTTCCCTCTCCTCCTCCCCCTCCCTCTCCTTCTCTCCCTTCTCCACCCCAGTTTGGAGGAGGTAAATGATACCCAGCTGGTGTGTCGTACCAGCCCCATCAGCCAGACAGGCCAGCTGAACGTGAGAGTGCTCTTTGGGAAGGCAAAGAGGGTAGTGCCCGCAGCTTTGTTCCGCTACATGGACGACCCCGTCATTACCGATGCCTACCCCGCAGAGAGCTTCTACGAGTAAGAACAAAAGCCTGGAACGGAATAGAATAGAATAACTAATGCGCCTACCACATAATCTCAAGGTTCCTGGTTCGATTCCGACCCTCGACACGTCTTGCATGTCATCCCTCCTCTCTCTCACCCATCCTTCCTGTCAATCTCTACTGTCTCTATCTCAATACAGCAGAAATGTCCTAAAAAACATATTCAAAAAACAAAAAAATAAACTAGAGCTAGAGCTTATATGAGTAAGAACAAAAGCCTGGAACAGAATAGAATAGAATCAAATAGAATAAACTCGAGCTTCTATGAGTATGAACAATCTTACACTGCACTCAAACAAAACCCTGGGATGAGATACAAATAGATAGTAATATATATATATTACTATCTGTTATTGACTGTTACTGATTGTTATTACTATTGATTGTATATTCTGTAGCTTGTATGAATCATTTCATTGTGCCCTTTACAGCTGTATCCTGTGCATACGATACATACGCTTTGATTTTGCATTTCTCTGTATACTTGTATGCACGTGACAAATAAAGAATCTTGAATCTTGATTTGATTGAAGGACAAACCTACACTGTGACTGCACTGTAACATACTGCCCCCCCTGGAGTGGCATGGAATGGATTCAATAGAATATAATCAAATAGACTACACTAGAATAAAATAGAATCGAATAGTGCTGTATGGTTCTGTGTCCCTGATCCAGCCTGGTTTACTTTGGGAACCGTTTAAATGACAGTGCCAAGACTAATGTCTTGGGTTTTTTTCCAGGGGTGGCCGTGCCATAAAAGTCACAGGGCATAACTTGGACGTCGTGCAGCAGCCAATGATTTCAGTGGGGGTGGAGCCAGTGGAGAACTTGCTGGCGAGAAGGCGGCGATTCGCCCAACTGTCTGCAAAGAACCATCAAGTGGTCTTCAATAGTACCATGCCAAAGGTAAACCATCGAAATCATTGATTCATAGAGTCATAGGACAACTTCTGGACTCAAGTGATTTGGACAGTGGGAAAGACGATAACAATTTCCAAGCAAACTCCTTTCAATCGAACTACACGGTCTCTCTCTGTCTCTCTCTCTCGCTGTCTCTGTCTCTCTCTCTCCCTCTCTCTCTCCTTTCTCTCTCTCTCCCTATCTATCTCCACAGGAGCGCTGCAGCATCGTGTCCTCGGTGGAGATGTCCTGCGTGACGCCCCTCCTCCCCCCCAACTCCAAGGTCCTGGGGGTGTGGTTCGAAATGGACAACGTGCGCGTGGCCTTTGAGACGATCAAGGGCAATCCTTTCACCTACTACCCCAACCCGGTGATCTACGCCCTGAACAGAGACACGCCTGACACCCCCTACCGCTTCAAACCCGGAGGAGTCATCGCCGTGCAGGTCACTACCCCAACCGTACACTCCCCAACTCCCGGAACTACGGTTTCGTCTCAAAAGTATTTTTCGGCGATTCCTCGTGTCCTCTCTCTCCCTCGCGCCCTTCGCAAAAAGCCATTGGAGGAGATGGTCCGATGGGGAGGAGCCTCAGACCTCCTTCCAATGAGCTTTGAGAAGTAGGTCGAGGATAGAGGTTGTGAGGAAGCAAGGAAAGACGTTAGAGATTTTGCCTATACGTCCTAAACAGCCATATACCATCTGTGACTATAAGCCATGACTAGGGCCCAGTTTTTTTCCAGACCATGAAGCTATGACTAACTGTGTGTATGTGTGTGTATTGCTGTTCCTCAGGGTAAGGACCTGACCATGGCTATGACCAAAGATGAGGTGGTAGCTCGTCTGGGGGACGAGGAGTGTGAGGTGAAGACTCTGGACAGCACCCACCTGTACTGTCAACCTCCCGAGGTCCAGCCTAAGAGTGAGGGCAGCTCTGAACTGCCCAGCCTATTGGTCAGTCCCCCTTTCACTTCATACAGAGCTGGGCTTATGATGTCTGTGGGTTTTTAGAAAAGTGCTGAAACACATGTATGTCCAATAGGTTATTGTTGTAGACAACAAAACTTATCCAATATTTTTTGGAAACAGCTGCATTCAGAAACTCTGCCTAGTTGTATACTGTTGTAACAGCTAGCTAATAAGGAAGAAGGCAAATAAACCAAAACTGCTTTAGCTAATTAAGTAATTCTTTAAAGTTATTAAAATGCGTATTCACTTTGGGCCGTACCGGATACGAACGGTGTTGACTCAGGTCATTAAAGAGTGAATCAGTGGTATCCTTCTCTGTCCTCAGGTGGTGATGGGGAAGCTGAACATCGACCTGGGGACTGTTCAGTACGACACAGACGCCCTGCTCTCCCCCGTGCCTCTGGCTGCCCAGGTGGGCCTGGCGGCGGGGGCCGCCGTGGTGGTCCTGGTGGTCCTGGTCATCATCCTCATGTACAGGTACGGACGGGAGAATTATGGACTCAACAGAAAACTAGTTTGTCTCCATGAGACTTGTATAGTGTCGATAAGAGTTAAAAAGAATTGACTGTATCGTAGGAGTCGTAGATCATAATTCCAAGATGAGATGATTTCAAGTTGGATCTGCCAAATGACTTTCTCTTGTCTTTTTGAAGGAGGAAAAGCAAGCAGGCGTTGAGAGACTACAAGAAAGTCCTGGTGCAGCTGGAGACTCTGGAGATCAATGTGGGAGATCAGTGCAGGAAAGAGTTCACAGGTACAGCAACAACGATAATCTTGATCCATGAAAAAAAAAAAAAGAAAACAGAAAAGAAACGCAGTTTAACCTTAATCTTCTCCCCACCCCACCCCCAGACTTGATGACAGAGATGATGGACCTCAGCAGTGACGTAGGCGGCCCAGGTATCCCTCTCCTGGACTACCGCACCTACGCCGAGCGTGTGTTCTTCCCTGGCCAGCGGGGGGCGCCGCTGAGCCAGAACCTGGACCTGCCTGACTCCCGCAGACAGACGGTGGAGCAGGGCCTGGCTCAGCTCAACAACCTGCTCAACAACCGCCTCTTCCTCATCAGGGTGAGGGGCAGCCATTCCCTGGCTTGCGCTGTCTCATAGCAGCCTGGCTAATAAGCCATACTATTTAGCCGTTGCTAGCGAGCTACGTGGCTAATTATTCTGGGTACACTCTTTTAAAGTCTTCGAATGATGTACTATATGTCATGAAGGGGGTGTCACCTGGCTCCATGCTGGTTGGAATAACACCTTTTCTAATTGAACCTATAGTGTCAGTTTTTGTTGACCCTGCTGTATACAGTGTGTGTGTGACTATCAATGTTTCTATGTGGAAGTGGGTATGAAGCGTAATATCTGCTAATATGTTTTACCTGTTTTACCTGAATGTGTTCATGTACCAGATGTAGAACGAGACGTTCTACCCAACGTGCTACAGCCCAGCTTCAAAATGTATCAAATGTGTTTGCTGTTGTGTCCATGTCTCTGTTCCACAACAGAACCTGTGTTAACCGTGTCTGTTCTCCCTGTCCTTCTCCGGCCCAGTTCATCCACACCCTGGAGGCCCAGCAGAACTTCTCCCAGCGCGACCGCGGCTACGTGGCTTCTCTCCTCACCATGGCCCTGCACGACAAGCTGGAGTACTTCACTGACGTCATGAAGACCCTGCTGGGAGACCTGGTACAGCAGTACGTGGTCAAGAACCCCAAACTCATGCTGCGCAGGTGGGTTCACACTACCTCACGCGCACACACACACACACACACACCAGAACCAAGAACCCCAAACTCATGCTTGGATGGATTCACACACTACCCGGCAATTCTTTGACACGCACACGTCATGTCTTCCAGCCTCTTAGGAGCAGGTCTCTCTTGTCAAATATATGTATACATCTCAGTGGGACTAGTGGGGGATGGATAAAAAAAAACTTAACAATGCTATAATTGGCCAAATACATTTTTACAAGCAATCAGTGTCTTAAGTTGTGGCTGTACTTGTATCTGTCAGGACTGAGACAGTGGTGGAGAAGATGCTGACCAACTGGATGTCCATCTGCCTCTACTCCTTCCTCAAGGTACGTCAGTTTGTCACCTCCTCACCCTCCACTGTGTCTCTTTACTGCTCAGTGCTGTCGTTGTTCAAGCTTGGTTTAGGGTTTATGCATCTTCACTTACCTTTAGTGAGTTTGAGATGATTACCTCAATAACAATGCCTATACCTGTAGCATTCAAGGAATTCATCAGATGTGTGAGTGAGTGAGTATCTCTGATAGTCATCCCATGGTGTACCCCTGCAGGAGGTACTGTGTGTCTGCGTGTGTGTGTAATGTTATTGTTGATGATGTCACCCCTGCAGGAGGTGGCGGGGGAGCCTCTGTACATGCTGTACCGGGCCATCAAGTACCAGGTGGATAAAGGGCCTGTGGATGCCGTGACGGGGAAGGCCAAACGCACCCTCAACGACAGTCACCTTCTGAGGGAGGACATCGACTACTGCTCCGTCGTGAGTCTCCAGCACTCTCTCCTCCCTCCCTCCCTCCCTTCCTCCCTCCCTCCCCCTGCTCTACGGCCTGACCTCTTCCCTCTCCCTACGATACAATAGCTTTATTGTCCATTTCCATGGAAATTCACGTTGTGAAGTCAGCATACCAATCACACAAGATCACTGCAATACAGCAACACTGGAAAGTAGGCATCCTCTATTCCTTGGCATATGCCATGCATCTCACCCGGTCTCCATTCTGACCTGTTGGCCCTCTGACCCACTGTTCAACAGCCTGATGGCTATAGGAATGAAGCTTCCTCTTGTTGGCGTTAAAGAGTCTGTTGGGGCGTCTTAGGCTGGCCCCAGGTCTGTTCGTGCTTCCAACAACTCATCAACGACTATGGCTGTCATGCCATACAGTATGTGACATGTCATCTTGGTCATGGAGTTGTCTCATACAGACCTTGGCCAAGCTAAGATGTTTGTCTTTTTTGACATTGACCTGTTATGACTGAATTATAAAAAAAGAAAAGAAAAAAGAAAGAACGAAGAAAAACAATACGCTATGCAATTTAAATGTGAGTGATGGATTGACTTTGTGTGTTCCACTGTTGTGTTTTAGACCCTGACAGTGATGTTGAAGACAGGCGTGGAGGTGCAGCCCTGTCCTGTCAAGGTCCTGGACACAGACACCATCACCCAGGTCAAGGACAAGATCCTGGACCAGATCTACAAGGGAGCCGCCTTCTCTCAGAGGCCCGCTGCAGACTCCCTGGACCTGGGTATGAAACCTGGAAACACCCCCTCAGCTATACAATACAGTACAATACAATACAGTACAATACAATACAGTACAATACAATATAATACAATACAATACAACACAATACAATACAATGCAGTACAACACAATACAATACTATACAGTACAATACAATACAACACAATACAATACTGTACAGTATAATACAATACAATACAACACAATACAATACTATACAGTACAATACAATGCAACACAATACAATACTATACAGTATAATACAATACAACACAATACAATACTATACAGTACAATACAATGCAACACAATACAATACTATACAGTACAATATAATACAACACAATACTATACTATACAGTACAATACAATACAATACAGTACAGTACAATACAAAGGAGTTTATTTTTCCTGTGTGGGTACTAACCCTAACCCTAACCCTTTTGTGGTGTGGTAAGCTACAAACAGGTATAAAAAGAATAAAAAACGCACACCCAAGGCGAACATAACTCCAAAACACAATAAAAATTGGAGGCCCACTCTTCTGTTGACATTTATATGGACCCTAAGGGAAGGCTAGCGAGCCCAAACGTCAGTGGGCCGAATAAATAAACGTACAGCAGTGAGAGAAGAATGCACGACTTTCCTTCTCATGATTCGTTTAAGGCCGGTTAGAGTCAGCACTAATCCACAGCACACCTGTCGCCATTACAGTGCCAAGAAATCAATAGTAAACAAAGACAAATACAACAAGACCACTTAAACTACAATTGGCTCTGAGACGGGGAGTGTGGAGTTCAGGGGGTGGTAGACGGGGGTGGTAGATCTTTGATGCCGTGGAAGCAACACCAGTATAAAACATGGAAAAATCATTGACATAATGGGTTCAATTATAGATGGTTCTAAAAGTCCAATTTGTTTCCACAGAATGGCGATCCGGGCAGGCCGGTCACCTGACTCTGTCTGACGATGATGTCACGGCTATCGTCCAGGGCCGCTGGAAGAAAATCAACACTCTGCAGCACTACAAGGCATGTCCTGACGCGCACACACACACACACACACACACACACTCAAGTCCTGACACACACACACACACACACACACACTCACACACACACACACACACACAGATCTTCTCCTTCATTTGTAGATGAAAGCATCTGCTAAATGACTCAGTTCTCTGAATGTCCTCCTCTGTTCTCCCAGGTGCCGGACGGGGCCACAGTCGCTCTGATCCCACGCTTCAGTTCTGTTGGAATCGGTGTCAGCCAGGTCTACCAGACTGGTGAGAGTAAGTGTTATTAACTTCAACTTAACTTAAAAAGGGTCAATCTGGGATTCAAACAACAAACAAATCGTTCTCCCATGCAACTTATTTTGCTGAGTGACATGATCCCACACGTTGCAGTTTCCAGTGTCCCTGTTGTGCGTGTGTAACATGTGAAGTGTGTCCCTCTGTCCCTCCTGTAGAAACGCCCATGCTGGAGGGCGAGGAGGAGGAGGGCCTGAGACTGTGGCATCTGGTGAGGTCCACTGAGGATCCCGAGATTCCCAAACACCGGAAGAGCAGCATGAGAGAGAGGGAACGTGCCAAGGCAATACCTGAGATCTACCTGACACGACTACTCTCTATGAAGGTAAACACACACACACACACACACACACACACGCACACACGCTCGCGCACTCGTGTGCTCACACAGGCACACACCCACATTCACTCACTCACTTACTCACACACACATTACACGCACATACGCATTCACACACACACACACACACACACACACTCTCGCTCTCTTTCACTCTCTCTCACATACCAGACCCTCTCACAGATGTATCAAGCCGTGTGCCAAACCATTGTTTGTTCCTTCCCCCAGGGTACGTTGCAGAAGTTTGTGGACGACGTGTTCGTGGCCATCCTCAACACCAAGCGTCCACCGCCCATCGCCGTCAGGTTCTTCTTTGACTTCCTGGACGACATGGCCGAGAAGCACGGGATCGACGACCCGGAAACCGTTCACATCTGGAAAACCAACAGGTCAGAACTCAGAACAGTGTCCTACAGTGACAGTAGATACGTGTTGCCTTCCTTCCTTTGCTGCCCCTAGTGGCCACACTGAAAATGTTAAAGCGTAACACGGGCAACGTTTTCGAACAGCAGCGATTGCGTGCGTATCCTTGGAAACCAAACAAAACGTAAAAATGGTAGGTAAACGCCAGTGCTTGACCTCGACAACAGATCTTAAAGTGCTTTGTTTGGACAAAAACAGGGCTCTTCACTGAACTTTCCTCGTCATGCAATCTTATTCCTTGATCTCTACCGATTTATCATGGCCATTTAGCACTATTGTAAAGCACAAATCTACATACTGTATAGAAATATATATCCACTATTAGTTTGTTGTTCTTCTTCTTCTTCTTCTTCATGGTAAATAACATCTTGGACCCCCCTGTCTCTTCAGCTTGCCGTTGCGGTTCTGGGTGAACATCCTGAAGAATCCTCAGTTTGTCTTTGACGTCCAGGTCACTGACAGCGTGGACGCGGTCCTGTCTGTCATCGCTCAGACCTTCATCGACTCCTGCACCACGTCTGAGCACAAAGTGGGACGGGTCAGTGTGAATGTCGTTGTACCTCTTCTTCTGCTGCCATCTCCCTCTGGTTACTGCTCAAGTATAATGTGGACAGAAAGGAGTTTAAATGGATGAAAAAGACGTAGTTGGCGGTATGTTTGTCATTTGAATGATTGTGTTGTCATTGCCTACAGGACTCCCCTGTCAATAAACTGCTGTATGCCAGAGAAATACCCCGATACAAGCAGCTGGTGGAGAGGTGAGACAGACACTCTGTGTGTGTGTGTGTGTTTGACTGTGTGGGTGTTTGACTGTGTGTGTGTGTGTGTGTGTGTGTGTGTGTGTGTGTGTGTGTGTGTGTTTGACTGTGTTGTATTTTATAGGTGTGACATTGTGTGTGTGTGTGTTCCAGGTATTACAGTGACATCCACAGTGCAGCGTCTGGTTGCTACCAGGAGATGAACTCCACCCTCACAGAGCTCTCTGGGGTGAGTGTGGATTTGAATTCTAATGAATTAACTCAATAATTAATTGCATTTATGTAGCGCCTTTCTGGACACCCAAAGTAAGAGGGAGAACTTTGAGATCGACTCGGCTTTGAGATCCTATTCACTAGGGTGTTTATGTCAGAGGTCGAATGTGAGGTTACCTTGACAAGGTGAACAATGTACTTGCTGTACATAGATTACATTTACATTACATTTATGGCATTTAGCAGACGCCTTTATCCAAAGCGACTTACAACAAATACATTTGTTTAAGTAAGTGAATCATCTATCCATCAGTCATCATAAGATAAAGTAATCAATGCTCAGACCAGGGGCCATAGGCAGTCACAATGCTAGAAGAAGGATTTTTTATTATTATTATTAACAGGAGAGAAACTTTTACAGGGGAGTAGTGGGGGTTAAGATGTGTAGTAGTGATCTTGGTAGTGATCTCAATGATGTTTTGTTTTTTGACCCACATCTTGTTATTGTAGAGCTTTGCATCAGAGATGAACAGTTTGGTGGCTCTGCATGAGCTCTACAAGTACATCAACAAGTACTACGATCAGGTAGGAGATTCTGCCACACACACGCGCGCGCACACACACACACACACACACACACAAATGTATCCATCCTATCTAATCTAACTATAGTTAGTCTCCCATGATGATTATTAGTTGCAGTATTCACAAGAACACTCATATTATTTATTCCTCATCATGACTTCTCTCAACTTTGTCCCTTCAGATCATCATGTCTCTGGAGGAGGACGCAGCGGGTCAGAAGATGCAGCTGGCCTACCGCCTGCAGCAGGTCGCCGCCCTGGTGGAGAACAAAGTCACTGACCTGTGACCTCGATGACCCTTGACCCCTGGACTTTGTCTTTGACATAAGAGGGCTACCATGGGAAAGACGCCACTCGAACCACTGAACTGCCTGTTAGTGCGAGACTCAATCACTGGCTGTAAAGCAAGAAAACCAAACACTGGAGATCCAATCTTTCTACAACCTTTCTACAACCATTCTACAACCGTTCTTTTGTTCTTTTTGTTGAAATCCACTCTTGTTGAGGGTTGAAATGACAGTATGATCAAAGGGAAATGGAAATAGTTTTGGGAATGAATTTTTCCAAAAACGATATGGCGAGGGAGCTTAGCTGCAGGCCTTTTTTAAATTAGATTGTAAGATCACAAATCAACGCAGAGGAACGTTTCGCTTCCATTGTGCGTACCTTGGATGCATCTGTGCTGTGTGTGTGTGTGTGTGTCTGTCTGATCATTTCATTGTGTGTCTGTGTGTGTGTGTGTGTGTGTGTGCACGTGTGTGCGTGCGCGAGCGTGCATGCGCTTTTGTCTGTATACCTGTATGCAATTCATGGGCCTTTTATCCTGTGCATCCTGTACGTCGGGAATCTGAATCGCAGTGACACAGTATGCGAAACTCTTATTTGATCATATCAACCTCTTCTCAATATACTGGGCAGTTACCAGAGTTCTATAGGAGTGAAGTGATGGTTATTGTGCTGTAATAAGCTGATGCCGCAGTTGTAGAGACAGTCTTGTCTCGTATCAGTTCAGGTTGAGCAGCACTACTGCCATAGTCTCCACTCACAACAGGGACTCTAAGGGACTTTACACACAACAGGGCTGACTCAAAACCAAACTGTGCTGACTTGTATATTTCAATTTTCACATTTTCCTTTCCAGCACTGTTTCAGCAACTACGGTGGATGAGTAACCAAGCCAGCCCAGCTCAGCTCAGCTCAGTTCGGCTCTGTAGTGTGAATTCGGGTTGTTAGTACTGGACCTACATATCCCGAAACATCGGAAAAAGGTCAAGAAATCGAGTTTTGCTAAATCACTCTTGAACAGTAGCCTCTCCAGCATTAGGAGTGTCTCTCTGTATCTTTGAATACCGGTGACGTTTAGGTGTGTTATGTCTTAATGTTTCCCCCTTCTCATTTGTTTGTTTTGTGGCAAAGAAATGTGTTATTGTGTTGACCTCCGTATCACTGTAGACATATTTTATATGTTTTTCCTTTCCAACATTTGCTTATAGATGGTCACTGTGAGCACAAGTGCCAAATAAGTGTTTACTATGTAAATGAGTCACTCTTTACTGCAGAAAACAGGAATGTTACATGTTCCCATAACGTGCATTTCGTCTCATGTGGGGTCTAAACCATTCTTCAAGTGGTGGATGTAGAAAGTATAGTTTGATGAACAACACAATCTGCTGTTAAAACCCTAAAACTAATTGAGTCTTAGGAGTCCTATCTCCTCTTGACATAATCAAAGTTATACCAAATTAACGGTTTAATATATTTAGGCCAAATAATAGGCAGAGAATGCAAAGCAATAAGAAGTCTGTCAGGGAAACTACCAGTGACTGTAATAAATGGGGGGGGGCTAATTGTTTGAACAGACAATGCCAGGTGTCCTCATAAGTGTGTGTGTGGGGGAGGTAGGGGGGGGAGTTGAACAGGTTTTGTAACTTCAAAACAAACAGTAATTTGAAAACCAGCTGCGTTCGGTTAGCAGGACATAATGCCGCACAGACACTGTATAGAAACTAACTTATTCACTGTAAATAGTGCTTATTTATACATAACAGACAACCATATGTGCCTTCTTTTAACTTAAAACGACTACCAATGTAAAATGTAGAAGTTGGAACTCGTTTGCCAAATGAAAGAAGTGGCAAACTTGTTTTAGAATATGTACTGTGGGATTTGTAAAGACGTAATTCAGTATCTTGAGGTAATCTTCCATGGATCCTCTCTGTTTCACTATTTCATGTATTAGGCTGCTGACAAAGCTGAGACCATATAGTTGCATAGGGCCAGTTTTCCGGACAAAGATTAAGCCTAGTCCTAGAGAGCATCCATTGAAATTTTCCATTGAAAGTGTTAGTCCAGGACTAGTCTTAATCTGTGTCTGGAAAACCAGCCCATAATCTGAATGGCTGACACTGTACTGAGGTGTTAACTGGAAATAACTGTAGTGTTTCTCTCAGATGGCTCATTCAGGGCTCTTCTACCCCACATCTTCAGTATTGACATAATTCCTTATGAACCTCTCATGGTTACTAGAAGACAGACAGCGTCTCTGACATTGATCCAGCTCTTGGTTTGATGGATGCCAACGTTAGTGTACATAGAGATCATTTTAAGTATTTATCTTGGGGATTGTAAAGTTTGTGTGTAGTTAATTGTTGAATGGCTATCTTGATTCGTTTTGACCCCCCCCCCCCCCCCCCACACACACACACACACACACCCTCCCCCCCAGCACTTTGTGTCAATATCTCTGGATTGTTTCTTACTTATAGAGCTCCTTGATAGTGTGAATGACTTGAGTTAAAAGGAGGTTTTTTCCTGACTAGACTGTGCCATTTGTGTCAAGTCTATAGTGGCTGTGTATGTTGGAAAAAGTGAAATAGTTACTGTATTTCTGGGCATTTGTGTCATTTTATGTGGCCCACCGGTGGCACCTTAAAAAAGAAAACACTGAAAGCTGAAGATATCGTACCGTATGTAATATATGGCACCATTACATCACTGTGTGTCTTTCAATTTAATATTCACAAGTACGCTTATAAATCAAGTCTTTTTGTTAATACACACCCACAATGTATTTATTCACGTTCGCAGCAGTATTTATTTTCTGTTTTGTTTGAAGCTTCCGAGGTTCTTAAGATAAATGTCTACTGAGGCAGTTCCCAAACGTCTATACCTGCTAGTACAGTATGTGTGCTTATGTTGATATTTGCCTGTTCGTTTCTGAGCCTGTGTTCTTGCCCGTAGTTGTGGTTTTAATAAGAGATAGATTTTGCATGTGAGTGATTTTATTGTGTCTGGTTGTGTGTTTTAACAAATGCCTGATTCTTTTAGCTTACAATCAGAGCACATAATGCTGAGTGTGAGTATGTATATGAGTATGTTTGCAACTTTGCAAGATCTTCTGCATGACAGTAAAAAAAAACTAAAAAACCATTGACAAAACTTCTGTCACAAACCCTTTTCTCTGAGAGGATAGAAGGTCCATTTAAACTAATTCCTCATTGTGTTGTTCAATTTGTTTCCTGACTCAGTTATGCTACTTGTACAGTTTTGTAATAATACTCATATTCTGGAACATGGACAACTCAAGCCCCCAGAATGCCTGAGGGCATTGTGTGTATTTTGATGGGAAGGTCTCTGTCAGATAAACAATAACAAAACTTAAATGTTTTTTTTATACAAGGGAAAGCAATTTACAGTGATTTGTAAAATGGAATCGGGAGTTAAAGAGAGCTGAAACCCAGCCTTATGTTTTTCACTCTTTTGTATTTGTATTGTGTATAGTTTGCTAACAAATGTGTATATGTGCCTGTATATATTGTGAAGAGAATCAGTTCTTTCTCTCAACTTTGATGGAATTGCTCTTTATTGTTACATGAGAAATGGGGAGCCAAAATGAGTCAGTAATCAAATGAGAATTTGTATGGGGGAAAATAAAGTTATAATTTTAACATTGCTTAGTCTTTGTGTGTATGATTTGTATATCATTGCAAGGTTACATAATAACACTTGTGGCACACACAGACACACACACACACAACTCAATAACTGTGAAAGGCAGATGACAACTGACAATATTGGCGTGCCAAAGTGAGGATTATGTGAGTTGTTGTGTACTACCTCTGGATTCTCCAGACATATCCTCTGACCACTGCCCTGCCACTGCTCCGAAAATCTAGCACACAACACCACAGCGCATGCGCGAACCAAAATCCAGCCAGTGTGCGCGGTGACAGCTGCCCTGATGATATCGATAAACGGTGAGAGTTTTAAACACGCCGATATTAGGTTTTGTACGTTCGAACACGATGTGAATGTCAAAGGTAATTGTAATAGCAGTGACTTCTTCGTCCCGTCGTCGAGTTGTAATAGATTTCTGTCATTGCATACAACCGTAGCATTAGGAAGCCAGCCAGGCTAACTAGCTTGCTGTCTGGCAGGCGGCGCACGATAACGTTAGCATGCTGCTATCCCATATAGACTGACGAGTTGGCAGCTGTCAGTTTAGCAAGCTAATATTAGAAATCATTTCGGTGGCAATATGTTTTCCAGTACAGTTTCTATGTAGCTTTATGCATGTCAATCTATTTTGCTTGTGTAGCTATTCATGACATTGCTGTAAACTGTAAACCCCCCCGAGTGTAGCATAGTAGCTAATCTGGCCAGCTGATTTTCCATGCGTGTGGTGCGGGCTGCAGTCCTGGCTGCGCCGTGCTAGCGGTACGCTATCTTGATGTATTCACTGTTCACGACAGCAGTGTCCGGCGGTAACAATATCCCGCATAGCAGCCACGGCAAGAAACACAAGAAGAAAGGCAAGAAACATCGCAAAGCATCTGGTGAAGACATTGCCACTTTGGAGATTGGGTGAGTGCTATGTTATTTCTATTCCTGACAGACCGACATCTATGCGTAATACAACAGAGCATGTTCAAGATCCTGCGGCTGGGTTTCTGTCTGTGTGTGTATGAGCTAAAAATATACAGGAGCGGTGGAGCGACTCACCTCTCCAGATAAGCACATTGACTCATGCCTCCCTCCCCTCCTCCCTCCCTCTGTGCCTATTTTAATTTAACCCTGGCAAACCTCAACAATGCACATCTCACTCACTCATGTCAGAAATCCATCATCACAGGGGACCATACAAGTCATACAAGTTTATATATGGGGAGGGGGAGTGCACGACTTCGACTAACATTATCTCATGGTAATTACATAATCCACCAATGAATTTCAGACATGGCTCTCTGGATTTCAATCTAATTTGGTGCTAGACTCACTCATTAAAGAACACAAACCCCTTATTGTCTTTGGTCAGACACACAGGCTTCTTGTTGACTAGAAAACCGCAGTATTTCAGTTGCTGAATGACAAGTCAGTGGTTTAGTTGCTCTAGTGGAATTCGGACAACACTGTTATGTCTATTTAATAGAAAGATAGAAACTTGATGGTTGTTACTGTATTGTTTGGGAAAAGCTATTTCTTTCTCCTTCCTAAATAAGTCATATACTGTAGCATTACCTGATGCAGAGACAGTTCATGTGAACAGCACAGGTTTTAACTGACAGTTGATTGTTCTGTTGTGTTGTATTGTGTTTGTTTCAGGTCCCAGATTCCCACCGCTGATGAAATCTGTCACATCCTGACCATCCATAGGCCTGCGACTCCACCCAAGACCCCTCCAACCCCTCCACTCTCCCGAAGCCCCCCTGACCTCCAACCTCCTCCTCACTTCAACCTGTCCCAGACCCCGCCCAATTTCCAATCCCCGGCCCCTCTCAACCTGTCCCAAAGCCCCCCAGACCTCCAACCTCCTCCCACTCTCAACCTGTCCCAAAGCCCCCCAGACCGCCAACCTCCTCCCCCCCTCAAACCGTCGAAAACCTCCCGGGACCTCCAACTCCCTTCCCCTCTCAACTTCTCCCAAAGCCCCCCAGACCGCCAACCTCCTCCCCCCCTCAACCTGTCCCAAAGCCCCCCAGTCCTCCAACCTCCCCCTCCCCATAACTTATCCCAAAGCCCCCGGGACCTCCAACTCCCTTCCCCTCTCAACTTCTCCCAGAGCCCGCCAGCTCTCCATCCCCCTGCTCCACTCTCCTACTCCCTACCTATACCACGAGCAACTACCACTGCTGACATATTAACTGACATACTGTCCTCTCCAGAGGCTTTGTCCTCCACTACCATCGCCCCCTCACTGGGTTTACCACCTATCTTCTCCACTACGCCACCTGCAACATTGTTGGCCCCCCCACCTCAGACCCAGACACCCCCAAAGGCTCTGAGCCCCCCACCTCCAGACTTCACTCCTCCCCCTCCAGAGTTGCTCGGGTCAGACGATGAAGAACAGGAGGATCCAACAGATTATTGTAAAGGTACAAACGTTTCATAATATCTGGACGAAATAGACCAATGGAGGGAGGGTGGGAGGGTGGGGTGGGACACTGGTGAATTAGAGGAGTAGGAGGACATGTTACATGTACTGACCTTTTAAAGTAGTGTCCCTTTTTATCATGCTTATGTTTATCACAATTATGTTGAATTATTCAGTAATTAAATGAGTAAAAGTCCTCAGAAGAGGGGGGTGGTGGCGGAGCTATACAAGAAAAAAAAGGAGAGGTGCAAACATCACTCTCAAACCGACCCATTCAGAGCCATGTATACATTTACAGATAGATATTTTCATGGCTCTGGTTGAATCCACACAATGGGTTGATGCAGTTAAACGGCAGCAGGTGAAAATGGCTGTAGAGGTCCAAGATGGCCAAAGACCCTTATGTTGTGTTGATAGTGTGGCAGTTTGGAAATTTGGCAGTATAGCTCATAGATAGCCCTACAGAACTTGTTGTATTGGTGGTTACGATAACAAAGGCAAACGCTGTGTGATTGTATGTCAAGAACTTGAGTATTTCTGTATGATCCCTTGTGTCCTCTATCCTCCTCCTCCTCCTCCTCCATATTAAAAGTCATTGAAAGAGAACATCTTGGGTTTGGTCCCCTCAGACCTTCCCCTCCAATGTGTTTTTTGAGAAGGAGGTGAAGAGAGAGGACTCGAGCAACCAAGGAAAGGCTTTTGAGATTCAACCTGTGTACGTTTCAGGTGGGTACTACCCAGTGAAGATCGGAGACTTGTTCAATGGTCGCTACCATGTGGTCAGGAAGCTTGGTTGGGGTCACTTCTCCACCGTATGGCTGTGCTGGGACCTGCAGTAAGTACTATTGATTTCCAGTGCTGATCATAACGGTGCCAATCTGTAATACGCTGCTTAAGATGACATTAATGATAATTGACTCTTAAGTCTTAGTCCAGGTCCTGGACATACAAGTCTATGTACGGACAGACTTCAATCCACACTTTGGTTCTGTTTCTCTGGGCGCTGTCACTAACGGCTAACTGTTAGCATAATTAACCTAAAACACAAAGTCACTGCATTATTTGTGTGTTTGTGTTTTGAATCCAGGAGGAAGCGCTTTGTGGCCCTGAAGGTGGTGAAGAGCGCCCAGCACTACACAGAGACCGCTCTGGATGAGATCAAACTGCTAAGATGTGTAAGCGCATTTTCATTCCTCTCCTCTCCCTCAGACAAGAGAAGACGAGATCAACAGAATCACAGATGGAACTCAATAAATGACTACAAGCCCAAGGGGCACCGTCTAAAACAAATTACATTTGTTGTACTGTGAAATTTATTGACGTCTTCATTTTCTTCAGTTGTCACTGTGCTACTTGGTTAGTTTGCTAGCTCAACACTCTGGGGAAGCGCTGTGGAATGCATTCTAACACAATCTCAGAGCAAACGCTCACTCATGCTTCTGATTTGAACCAACATTTCTGTGCCCCTTAGGTGCGAGACAGTGACCCAACTGATCCCAAAAGAGAGACCATTGTACAGCTAATTGACGACTTCAAGATATCTGGAGTCAATGGAGTCCGTATCCTTTCTGTTCTATACACCACACTGTATGATGATGACCCTTGAACTTTGAAGGTGTCTGGAAAACTGGAAATTTCTCATCCTCTTCCCTCTCTCCACAAATCTCGGTGTTTCTCTCACCCCCTCAGAAGATAAAAGGGATGTTTCAGCCTATTTCCTACAATAAAATGTACAGGTTCGTCTGGTATATAGTATTGTATATATAACTATGTTTGAAGTTTCTTTGAGGAGATTTTGTCTTGTAAGTTTAACAATGCTAAACTAAGTGGCATCAGAATCCTGTCTATTGGAAAGGGCGCTGTGCAGAGAACCGGAGAACAGAGAACCGGAGAAGCTTTCACTACTGACCTATGAGAACTCATGGTAAGATGATATTTCACCTGAACATGAAAATAAGCTGAACCGTCCCTTTAAGCTTCAGGTCCTGTCCCAGCTCCGTTTCCACAACAGTGCCAGGAAATGCTTCTGTGTAAACAGGGTTTGAGTGAAGCCTCTTCCTTAACCTACGTGTGTGTCAGACGTGTGTATGGTCCTGGAGGTCCTGGGGCACCAGCTGCTCAAGTGGATCATCAAGTCCAACTACATGGGCCTGCCCCTGGTCTGTGTGAAGAGCATCCTCAGACAGGTGGGACGCAGATCCTTCTCCGTTTATAACATGTTTAAACATACACATGTTCTCTTAACTATGTCAATGATTCTGGTCTGAACATCGGGTAAGAGTGGTTCTGTCTCCCTCCTCTCCCAGGTCCTCCAGGGTCTAGACTATCTGCACACCAAATGCAAGATCATTCACACAGACATCAAGCCCGAGAACATCCTATTGGACGTGGATGAGGTTTACATCAGACGATTGGCTGCTGAGGCTACCATGTGGCAACAGTCTGGAGCCCCACCCCCCTCAGGCTCCTCTGGTGAGTCTTATTGGCTCATTAGGATGGTACATGATGACAGTTGGTGTTGTGGGCTTGTCATAGAGGTCTATGATTTCAAGTAAGCTGTTC
Source organism: Argentina silus (assembly GCF_951799395.1). Lineage (NCBI taxonomy): Eukaryota > Metazoa > Chordata > Actinopteri > Argentiniformes > Argentinidae > Argentina > Argentina silus. The sequence continues at coordinate 11,520,771 of NC_139662.1, forward strand.
TAGTTTCCATAGCTTTCAATAAATTCAGTTTCGCAAGGAAGAACATAATGTTATTCCATTTGTTTGATGTAAATGACGGTTGGTTGTTATTATTAGGATTATATTAGGGACATCTTGTCAGTTTTTCTAGTGTGTCTGTGTACTATGAGCTGTAATGATTCTCAATCTGATGAATTCAGCCTGACACATTTCTGACTTCACTGTCACACGTGTACTTCTGCAAGCACATCTATCTTCACTTTGATTTAAGCCTAAGCTCTCTCTCTCAAATTCTGTAGAATGTGGTTAGATTTTTGAATCTGTGGTGTGTTTTTGCATGTTTTAGCTATCTGTCTCTCTATCTCTATCTTTCATCTCTGGCTTACTCTCTGGTATCAAATCTGGTCATCGTCATTTCTTCTGTCTCTATTTGGTTTTCTAACTTTTGTCCTGTTTTTCTTGTGTGTCTGTTTTTGTGATCATTCCGGTTTACTATCCCTCCCTCCCGCCCTCCTCCCTCCCTCCCTCCCTCCCTCTCCCTTCTGTTCTGATGGCAGTTAGCACCGCTCCAAGGGAGAATCAGGTATGTTTGAGTTGTCTGCTGCCACAGAAGGGATAGTCTTAATATTGCACACTCTAAGAAATGAATCACCTATGGTGAACAATGCTTAACATTGATTATAACCACTAATGATATAACTCACCTCAGTTTCTGTGTGATGTGTGAGCATCTTGCCTAGCGATTTTCTAACTGTGATGATGTCCGCCTGGAGTGGTGTGTGTATCTTAAACACTCACTGAACGCTGTGACTTTTGCAAGTATGCAGTGTTGCATGAGTTTTTCTTTACTGTTTACAGAATTCCCAAGTTAGAAAATAGGAAAGTTGGTTTTTGAAAAGGGAACACGGCCTGCATCATCAGACACAAATAAAGAGTAGAGGTTCTTGCCCATTCAGTAATCGTATCTTCGGTAACTATCTGTGTCAGTACACAGGGTCCCATGACTGACAGTTTAATTATTTTATGCCACCTGCTGCTTTCCAACAACACAAATTAGATTATCATTTTAAATTGTTTTGTGGAAAGGGGTAGAAATCTCTTTGGTGTCTCAAATAGTTTAATTGGCTGCTCTCTGTGTTCTCTCTGCAGAACCTTGTTTGTTCCTGTTTTGTGTTAACCTCTGTTCTTCTTATCTCCGGTCTCTCATTATGAAATTATTTCAGTGGGATTAACAGATTAGCGATTCATATTTGAAATGGGTAATGACCTTGCAGCAGGTGAAAGCGTATCATGTTTTCCCTCTTGATTTATCTCCGGTGTCGACTTACAAAGATGGCTTTAAAATGCAGTTCTTCCAATGCTCAATGAACCCACTGTTCTCAGTGCTTTGAATTATGCATTCAGCTGGTAACAATTTAATGAAGCATCACAGGATTGGCGGTAGAAGACAACATTTAATATGTTGACAGTTTACCCCCAGTCTTAATAGACATCAGTCAACACACAAGAATTGTGTTAATTGTCATACAGATCTAGAATAACAAAACCTGTGTGGAAAAAGAAAGCGTCCTCAAAGACTTCTGATGTCTAGCGTGTGCTCCTCCCCTCACTCCCTGCATCACTGTTATTCACTTGGAAAACTGCGTGCCATCAGATCCCTCAGGGTACAGTTGGCCCTTCCTCAAATTCCAGGCGTGGCTGACAGGCTCACGTTGGCTGTGTCAGCAGCGCTAGCCTAGCAAGAGGTAGGCAGTCGCTGAGCGCAAGAAAGCCAGGTCAGAGCAGACGACCGGGGGCCAGTTCACCAGGTCAGCTGTGAGAGGGACACTGGGATCAGATGGAAGTCGAAGGGAGGGGTGTGGGGGGGGTGGACAGTCTCGGAAACCCCCTACAGGAGAGAGTGGAGAAGATGGCAGCAACCTACTGCAGCTCCAAATATAGAAGTAGCAAGTGGTCAGTATAGACCGAGCTGGAGTGGTGTCGAGTTTTAACGACTGTTCCAAGTGCTGTTTTGTCAGTAAACATGGCTTTATGTTATGTACGTTCAAAATCAACAACGTTTCTGACAGTTTGTTTGGGAGGGGGGGGGGGTGAATGCGGTTCCATGGTGGAAGTGACAGTAACGATGCGTAGCATCTGTAGAGGTTGTCATGTGAACTAGAATTACGCCCTATCATTTGGTGGGTACGGGTGTGCTCCATTTTAGCTCCGCTGTTCTATTATTAGAACATTAATTGAAGCGAATCCCTGTTTTGTCTGAGCCTGGGTACCAGTTGTTTTGAGGGAGGCATGCGTGCGTGCGACAATGGTTTCCTCCTTGTTTAAATGTTTCCACGTTGGTAGTTCGTTACCACCTTTCTTCAACCTTTGCACTGTTTTGCTTGAATGTTGTTTTCAGTATGCTAGAGTCTGTTTATACTGTCCAGTGGGATCATTTGTAGCTTTCATTATTAGTGTTGTCTGCCAGCATCAAATTGTCAATCTGGCATCATGACTTGGACTTGAAACACATTCTCAGACAGATGCCCTTGCCTGACCCCTTGTATCCATCTCCATCGTGTGCGTGTGTCTGTATGTATGTATGTGTGTGTGTGCGCGCGTGTGTGTCTAGACGGGCAAGGTCACCAAGAACAAGAAGAAGAAGTTGAAGAGGAAGGCCAAGAGGCAGCAGCGTCTGCTGGAGGAGAGACTGGTGGACCTGCAGAAGATGGAGGAGCTGGATGGGGTGTCCCTACCAGACCCCTCTGGACCTGGGTCAGGGACGGGCTCCAACCCCCTCAGGACCCCCTGGGAACAGGAGGACGGAGGGGACACAGGCAGACCGGCTAACCGTGAGTAGCATCAAACCACGCTACATTATAGAAATCGATGCGATTTACGATTTATTGTTATGAGTAAACAAATCACACCCTATTTGAAGGTGTTTTGATTGTACTGTCCATCGATTTGTCATGTCATCTTAATTGAAACACTGGTTAATGTTGATTCTAGATGTCCATAACAGCATCGTCATCTGGCTATGGCTTTTTAAATGGCCCCTTTAACGATCAATCAAGTTTTTAGTTTTTTTTTCTCTTGAATGTCCTCCTCAGGCTCCTCTGCGGTGAACGGGAACGGTAACGGTAATGGTAACTGCTGCCCGCCGCGCGGCTCATCCAACACCAAGGCCAGTCCAGAGTCTGGTGGCTCGTCATGGCTGGAGGAGAGCTTTAACGGCGTGGGCGGCGCCGGCAGTCACCCCCTGCTGCGGTTCTCCAGCCCTGGGTCGGGCCTGTCAGGCCTGTCAGAGATGTCCGGCTCCATCCTGTCAGCCACCTCCGAGTCAGCACTGTCCACCCTGTCAGGCTACTCCACGGGGAGGGACAGCCAGCTCTCCCCCAGCAGTCAGTATCTCACTGGGGCCCTGCCTTTCTTTTGCTTTCCGTCCCTGTGTTTTTAACATTTCAAACTTTTTAAAGTCTTAGTATTTTTTGAAATAATATTTCTATGGTCGCATCTCACCTACAATATTTTCTTTTAAGGCAGCACTTCTCTGTAGTTGTGTGAGCACAACTTTCTTCCGATTTTGCGATTTGTGATTCATGAGCGAAATTGGAACATGTCTTCTTTTTTTTTTTCTCTCTGTCTCTGCGTTACTCTAGTGTTCAGCTCAGCAGATTTCCTGGTCAACCCGCTGGAGCCACAGAATGCCGACAAAATCCGCATCAAGATTGCAGACCTGGGAAACGCCTGCTGGGTGGTAAGTGTCTGCTTTCCCCACATTTGTTGTTTCAGCAGAAAAACAAGCGTTCACATACCTACTTACTGAATCCTCTTTGTGCCTGAGGGAACTGGCACTCTGCCAGCCTCATCGTATTCAGTTCAACTCAATTCCACTCGATTGAATCTAGTTCCCAGCAGTAGTCATGCTAGCCTGGACTTGGAGACAAGTTGAGATGTTGTGGCAGTGGAAGACGGGTGGAGGTAGAAGAAATCAGAGAAACACGCTCGTGTTGGATTCCATTCCATGCATTCCAATGAGCCCGTCCTCCGACTTTCTACCTCCATCCGCCTCCGCTGGTGTGCGGATATGAGAATACGTGGCCTGGTTGTTGACGCGTCCCTCTACGTGGTCCTCAGCACAAGCACTTCACCGAAGACATCCAGACCCGACAGTACCGAGCCCTGGAGGTGTTGATAGGGGCAGAGTACGGCACGCCGGCTGACATTTGGAGCACAGCCTGCATGGTGAGTACTAGCCTCTCTCTCTCCTTCCTTGGCCATTCACCCCCGTTTATCTCCATGGTTAGAGTAACCTACCCTGAGATCGGAAGGTTGGGGGTTCCATCCCCGGCCATGTCAAATCAAAGACTAAAAATGGGACCCGATGCCTCTCTGCTTGGTACTCAGCATTAAGGAGATAGATTGGGGGGGGGGGGGGGGGGGGGGTGTAAGGCCCTGTGTCAGACTAGTGTCCTGTCCAGAGGGTGTACTTGGACATCAAGCTGCCTCACACTACAGAAACAGGAGATGGGCTCCTGCCTTGTAAGTAATTAGCCTCGTCACCCACTGTAACGGGTGGTGCTTTTGGGTCAGTTGTCTTCCTCAATCCCCCAGCCAGTAGAAAGTGAACTCACCATGACACTTTGCTTGGCAACCGCTGTCATCCCTAAATAGCCTAACCCCCCCCTCCCCCCAAATCCCAACCCCCTCCCCCCCCTTACTTTAAAGGGATGTTGCACTTAAAACATGAAAGTAGAACGTGGCCACAGCTTGACAGCTGGTGTGTTTGTTTCTGTTTCAGGCATTTGAGTTGGCTACAGGAGACTACCTGTTTGAGCCCCACTCAGGAGAGGACTACACTAGAGATGAAGGTAAATCCAGCACACAAACACAATTGACAATGATGAGAGTTGATGTTGAATGTTAGTTAAATGGTAGGTGGTGGTGATGGATATCTTATGATGCCGATGCTATTTTACCAGGTATACCATTATTATGTTGTATCTTACTCCTGTGTAACTGTTATTATATGATGCACTGTCGTCTTCTGTCAGATCACATTGCCCCTCATCATTATCATGTTGAATGTGTAGGAGTAATGATAACTTCAACTAAGTCAAATAGTATTTGCAGCATATCTTAACACTGTACTGTTTTATCTTAAAGGTGCATTATGTAACATTCAAGCTTCCTAATGGTTGTAATGACTGTTTCATCGGTAGCGATCAGAGAATGGGATCCCTTGAAAGAAATATCATTTACCCAAAAAGCACTTTCTAAAATCGAGTGTCTAGGGGCGATTGGCCAGGGGTGTTCTAGGCCTCTTCAAATCACGCGCGCGTGCAGAATCTCCACAGATAATGTCTGACACTGCCAAGTCCATTTCGGGATGGGGGTGATCAGGGAGGATGTTGCTGTTTGGAACTCGAAACTGAATTTGGCCTGAGTGGCAGATTTCCGACCGACTGACACACAGCTCTTTTTACACTGCACTGTTTCTGTGTCTAACTGTGATGATTATACCCACAGATCACATCGCCCACGTCATAGAGTTACTGGGGGCCATTCCTCCTTCCTTTGCCCTGTCTGGTAGATACTCACGAGAGTACTTCAATCGCCAAGGTAAGCCTGAACATTACACCCTCACTCTGGGCTTCAGTTATGCCAAACACAAGCCGTGTGTCGTGTATGGAAAACGCAACGAGTCACAGTAGTAGGAGCTTTATCCATTACATGATGTGCTTCTAGGTCAGACCGTGTGAATATCCTATTTTTTTTGCCCATTTCATCTGCAATGCGTCTGGATGAAATTAGATATTTCCCTGGGCTATTCCTCGAACTCGACTCTTCCCGAAAATGTAGGCTATTCTCAAAAGGTGACGTGGCACATTACATGCACAAGGGGGCACCAAAGAAGTGACCAGTTGAAATGGAGAGTGACGTCGTAGGGTAGTCTGGTGTACTCAACCAATGACAAGCTTCTTGTATGTAAAGGAAAGACCATGGCAAGATCATGGCTCCCTTTTATATTATAATAATTATTATATTATAATAATCCACATTTCACTTGTATTGTAGCATCATAATGCAAGCTTGATGTAGTACATATGACAGTTTGAGTATGTCATTTAGTGTTGTTTTGTACACAGCAGTACTGGGTGTCTATTAAAAAAAATGTTTTTAAAAAAAGTCTTCCGGGACATTAAATGTATCATTATCCTGTATTGTTGCGTTCTCCTTGTGAAGGTGAGCTGAGGCACATCGCCAACCTGAAGCCGTGGGGTCTGTTCGAGGTGCTGCTGGAGAAGTACGAGTGGCCCCTGGAGCAGGCGGCCCAGTTCAGCGACTTCCTCATGACTATGCTGCAGCTCACCCCCGAGAAGAGGGCCACCGCAGTGGAGTGTCTGCACCACCCCTGGCTCAGCTCCTAGGCAACGAGACGACTGTACAACACAACACACTACCATGCGTCTAACCTGTTACCGTGTTCATACTCTGTTACTGTAGGTCTGGGGACCGTGATGGTCAAACCAGGGTTCCAATTACACATTGACTCTTAGGGGCCCCCCCCCCCCCCCCCAACATAGATACAGTACTTTTGACTTTCTAGAGGTGCCCTACATTGACACTTCAATTGTAAGGAACCCTTTGTAGTTCGAACCCTGTACTGAATGATCACCCCCAGACGGAATCTGAATCTCTGAATGAATTGTATGAGTATTTATCTAGCTAATATAAATGAGTAAACTGAAGTTTCCATTACTCTGAGCACATAAGTAGCGATAACCTGTAAGTAAATCTACAGATCTTTTTTTTTTTTTATTTATTAAACAGCTTTTACAAGTAAAACGGTCAGGAGGATGATGGTGATATCTGTAGTTTGATTGTTTTCAAATGTATGTATGTATGATCTACTTCTCATTGTACTGAGTCACATATTTATGTTAAAATAGTGCCTTGATATGCCAGATGTAAAATGACAAAAAAAAAAAAATAACAAAAAAAAATATATGCCTTCACTTTTTTTATACATGTCGCCAAACTGTGTGTGGAATGCTTCTTATTTTGTGGACATAAAAATGTATGAAAACTATGACTGAAAGAAAAGACCAGAGATCTTACAAACCTGTGTTCTTCTGAATAAATCTTTTTTGGAAACCCAGATTCAAGAATTTTATTTACACCCATGTTAATGGGATAGGATGAATTCATATCTGTTATACAGCGCTGATAATATTTAGCTTTTGACACACTGTACATTGTAGACATTTCCTTTGCTGACTGACTTTTGTGGCAATTGGTCTCATCGTAATGCATAGGGCAACATAAATATCACATTACTCGATTTAAGAGTAGTGTACATTAAATGAACACCACCAAGGAAATCATTGTGGTACAACACAAGATGGCTGCTTTCTCATCTGATAGGTGTAATACGGACCTTTCTGAGGCTGACCTGGTGAACTGGCCCCCGTCGTCCGCTCTGTCTTTTGCTTGCCTCAGCTAAAATGAGTCCATCCTCCAAGAATGACATCGCTGCCATAGGGAGATCGTATATAAAAACGGTAACAGTTTCAGGGATTAGAATCCAGAGACTCAGCGCTTCCTCAAAATCCTCTCACTTCTTGCGCACCACTGTCCAGCCATCCTCTTCTTCAGGTGACTTCGGTGGAGGAGGTTGAGGCTGATGTGTCTTTTTGGGTGCCGTGCTTGTGGAGTTTGATGTCGCTGCTTCACACTCCATGGACTGTGAATGACATTATATATTTTATATATTATTACATATTACGTTTTAACATTAGATATGCCATTATTCGCTGAAATAACCAACATATGACCCTTTCAGAAATGAATCGGGTTGCACCTCAATAGTCAAATATGGCGTCATCTCCTCTCCATTGACACTGATCTGATTAAGAAAGACAGGTGAAGGCAATGTTTTATGAAGGAGATGACGCCTCTTTAGACTATTGAGATGCATCCCAACAAAGGAGCCCTGTGTAGGCCTACCTCTGTTTCATCGTCCTCACTGGCTCCATCCTCATCAGCAGGTGTTGGTGCAGGTGTGACCTTGGCTCTCTCTGCACTCTTTTTCTGTGCAAGTTTGGCTAGCTCGTCTTTGACCTCCACCAGCTTTCCTTGTTGACATTGCGTGAATATCCGGGAAATTTGCTGTGCTATCTGGTAAGAGAAAAGTGAGGGAGTTTTTTTTTTTTTAAGAGGGTGGATAACAGTAAAACATTATAGGAAAATTACAGGACATTATGGTGGTAAAAAATAAAAAAAATAATCCTAACCATGGTACTATATTGACCTCTGAAATAATCTACAGCAGTTTGTATATGCATTTTTCCGAGAGAGAGAAAACATGTATACAAATAATATGATTGCTCCACTGACAGTGGAAGTTAAGATTGTGAAACGCAAACACACCTGCGGTAAACTTCCATCATCCACCACTGTGTCAAACTCATTGTCCATCAGGTCAGCGATGTAGTCCTCCACTTCATACTCCTGTAAATTGGCTGTAAAACACATCTCAATTTAATACACCTTCAAAGAAAACTGCAACATAATAATATTGTTGTTATTATTATTGAGCATGATGACAGTCAACCAAATACGAACTGTAGGACACAGGTGCATCATGAAACCAGTTTCGGGGTATGGAGTGGGTCTGGTTACCGTTGTCGTGAAAATATTGCTGGACTACGTCCACCATCCAGTCCGCCTTCTGCTGGCTGTACGCGCCTCCAAAGCCATTATCGACGGCTATCTGGAAAAACAACACAGTGTCCTTATAAAAAAAAAAAACACCAATACACACATACAACATCTACATACAATGTCGATGGTTTCAGTTGTGTTGTAAGCTAGCTAACGCTGTAGAGGCGACTGTCTCGTCCAAATGATGTCCAGCGATGTAACATCACAAACACTCAGATGTCCCTTCATCACTCGGTGAAGTTTGCGTGTTCGACAATATTCTCGTAGTTATAGAGGTCGAATAAGGCCACACTAACATTTCAAAATCCAAATGTTAAAACGTATGACTAGTAGTAGGTAGGGACACGTACTAATCGTTACTTGCCAGATGAAGGAGCAGCAACCGAGGGGGGGGTCTAACATTAGCCATGCCGTGTCTAGCTTGTTCAGATCAGTAACGTTATTTCCATTTAGTACGCTACTTCACTTTGAACGAATACTGTAAAAATGTCTATGTCCAACTTCATAGTATTATATATAGTAAGTATTCACATACCTGTAAAACAGGCCAAGTATCTAGGATTGCTTTCACGGCTTCAGTAAAAAGTTCACGTGTAGACTTGTGGGCTTCCATTTTGGAAACAATCAGACCTTACTTGCCGAGTCAGAGTTTCGTGATGGAATCTCCTCCAAGGTACAATAATCGACCACTGATGTCATCAATATGGGAGACGATTAGATAGATATTTATGATAACACCAGGATAGATACATGATATGTTTATGTTCCATATTAAAAAGTGTAGAGTAAACATGTTGTCCCCCACGAATGATGTAGCGCCCCTCTATAAATGGAGAGTGATGGAGAAGCCTGTGAATGAAGTAAAACGTTTATTTATAAACGTTTTACTATGACTCTGGTTCTCTGTTTTACCGTCGCCCACAGGGAGAGCTTTTCTCTTGGTGCGATCACCTTCTGTGACCAAAGAGAAAAATAATTTGGGCGTCATACTAACTCAATATATAAGACACCTTTACTTAAAACACACATTTCACCAATTGGCTAAGACAAAATATTATATATTTGGTTACAAATGCGACTGGCTATAAACCTAGGTTACACAACCCTGGTTTCCGTATTGATATAGGCCAAGTTTGGGTATTAAGTTATGCTGCATAACAGTCTTCACTCACAAAATATTATTCCCAAATTCGTCGTTAGGCTATAGGCCGACTGTATTAGGCTACACTCCTACAGGCGATGGTGGATAATCCCAGGATAAAACTGACCGGCCGAGAGATCTCTGATAAAGCTTTAGCAAGCATCTAGGTGTTGTGAATATCTTGGACCTGGAGTAAATCTCTGGATGTGTAGTAGACCTAATGAATGACAATCATCAGATAGCAATCTTGAGAAATGTACAGCTTTATTGAACTATATATTTTGAATACATTGAATGAACATCATCTTACAACATTTATATATTCAAGATACTTTTCCATACTTGTATTGTAAGTATGCAGACTCATTATAGCAATTAAAAAATTGCAGTGACTTGGAAGAGAATGGCTGACTTTAAAGAAACACAGAGCAAGGTGACAGCTTCTGAGCAATGTTTGGAAGAATTCATGCAATATTGCAGATAACTTTGGTATTGGACTGAGGCAAAAGCTGATGGAAGCCAAAAACAAGCTCTTGTACAATACACATTGAGGCGTGCATACTGTGTAGCAATGCTATAAAGGATTTTAAACCATGGTTGACCAGTAGAGATGATCACATTATGTTACTGAAAATCCAGTCAAAAATGTACTAACATTTCAATGTTCAGATAAAGACACTATTAAACAAACAATTGTTTTGACTAACTGTTCAAAATGGTGTTTTCTGAATGTAGAGCTAACAAAATACACTTCTCTTTTAGAGGGCATATGTTAACAGATCTGCCAAACAATTTCCTTTGACCCCATTTGACTACAATTTGTCCTCTAGTCAGTAGAGGAAGGTCAATGATTTATCCTTTTTATCCCACACAAGTTGTCATTTCCTTGGAGTAAATAGTTTCTTAAGTCTGTGGGAGGGATGTGCAGAATATTAATACATACCCATTTAAAGAGAAACATTGGCTAAATGATGAAGGACAAATGCATTCATCACAACTCAAAATGACATTTTTAAGACCAACTGAAAGTCAAGCAGGACCATATTTGATATTATAAGAGTCATTTCTGGTTAAGTGTTTGTAGTTCAAATTACATTCAGGGATATTCAGAGAATTCCCAGACACTCATAAAAGATTGGATAAATACAAGAGCAAACATTATATATTGGCCGGTGACAGAATGTTCAACTCTTATGACATAAAATAATGTTGATGTTTTCTAGTTGTGCAGAATGCAGATCAAACAATTGGGAGTGAATTTTCTTGCATCCTTCAAGCGATGAGCAAAGCACTTGTTTTTTTTTTGCTGTCTCTCTGAACCATCTGACAAGTCCTGGAAGATTGGGTGTTGTGCGCCAGATGGATGCTCTCAACAGTCAGTCATGCGTCTGTGGTATTTCAGTTTAATGTGACCAATATCATAACCACAGATGAGTATTGGTATGGCATGTCACTTCACAAAATACACTGAGTCCATTTCCAAACTGCTGCATTGATGGAAAGAAAAAAACTGCTTGCTATATCCAAAGAGCTTTGGATATCCATTTCTTTCCACTGTGTTTCAAATAGTGAGCCTGTTATTCAAATTGCATTCTCTCGAGATCTTGAGCATCTTGAGCATGTACATACTGTATATATTAACAAAGTACACATTCGTTAAGTAGGAGATCTAGCGCATAATTCAGGTGCAGCGTTTTTAAGAGCTCTGCAGATGAAAATGTGATGTAGAAAATGGACTGACTCCAATCTGTGGAATTAGAGATCTTGTTCTATACATTCTATTTCTATCTGCAGCATTCCGTAGTGTCACACCTGTTGTATGTCCTTGAGTTCCCAACCCGGCTACTGTATACAGTCGGAGGCTAGTAGAGAACAATGTTATAATGCTACATAGCCTCCCTAATGTTACACGGCCATTCCTGAATGCTTGTCAGAGCAAGACCCTGTTTGTCTTTCAGCATCAGACATTCTCCAGATGTGTAGTGTGTATTTACATAAGGTATTGCTTGTGTGTGAGAGTGTTTATATTATATAGTTATTCCTTTTTCAAATTGTATGATCTTTACACATACGTACATACATATATACACGTCAGTTTACAGTACATTGTCATTCGTCCGTTTTTAACCCCTTCCTCACCATCTACGCGTGCCCATAATATAATGCTGGGCTGTATGGTAATACTGCTTCAAACCAACAGGCAACTGAACTGCATTGTCCATTTGAATCCAACTCCTTTCCTTGATAAGTAAACTAAAGAACCTGAAATAATACTGTCTCCATGTCGGCACATGACACTAATCCTTAGAAAACAACTTGTTTTGTTCTATAAACAAACGTTAAACAAACCGTTATTTATTTTTTTATCCATACTGAAAACTATCATGTTATTGGCTCAAAATGTCACATTTCCTCATGTAAAAAAAGCACTTCAACAGTAACAGTGATATCAAAATCTCACTATTCGGATCAATCGTAAAGAAAATGGGCAAGAAAACAGCCTCCAGGATTATTATTAGTTGTACTTCGAGTTGTGACTTCATTCTCTGTGTGTGTGGAACCACACACACACACACACTTCAATTGTAGGCATACAAAGTTTTCAATCGACTTGTAAATTTAGAGTGGGTTCCTGTACTAGTATAAATGGTTATTGCGTAGTACAACTGTTATTGCGTATTCAAATGGGCCAGGAGGCAACTCCACAACCACAACCAAATTAGCCCTTCCATAGGAACCTATATCCATGCTTCTTAATAGAACTTCATTGGAAGAGCAACTTTTACCATCAGAGTAAAAACTAATAAAACATCAAACCCAAATATCTACACTGATTATATTTTCTATAAAGAAGAAACTTTTTCTCATTAAAAAAATAAGAACACAACAATATTATTATATTATCAATGATAAATTGTACGAAAATGATATTTCTTATCTTCAAAATGACATATTGAGAAGAGGGTCCTCTCATTGCACTGTCCTCTGATCTGTTCCGTAAAACAAACTAAGGCTATTTACAACGTACCACAGTCTTCCACTATATAACACCACCATGCATGACACACTTCACCTTATGTAATGATCTGTCTTTCTCTCTTTCTCTCTCAAACACACACACAGACACACATAGGGACAAGCGCATTTGTTTGCGCAAGCACGCACGCGAAAACATCCCTATTCAAAACGGCAAGCCAGACATTTTGCATGACATGTTTTATGCATTTCCACTTTGGTTTTTCACAGATAATTCACATATTGAAATACTCTGAAGAGAAACAGTCCTTAGAACAGGTGTGGTAACTAAATATACAGGTACTTTCAGATTCTCTCTCTCTCTCTCTCTCTCTCTCTCTCTCTCTCTCTCTCTCTCTCTCTCTCTCTCTCTCTCTCTCTCTCTCTCTCTCTCTCTCTCTCTCTCTCTCTCTCTCTCATCACATGCAGTCACTCCTTACACAGTGGGTCCCTTTGTACAGACTTTGTCTCCTCTCACTGCAAAACAACTGCGGGCGATGTAAACACAATGACATTCCACCCCGACTTTACCTTTATTTGACCCTGTGTCTCCTTCTACTACTCTCCCTGGGCCAGACCTCCAGCACAGACTAGTCTCCCTTGAGGCTCCTCTGAGACAAGACAGCTCTACATCATGGCCAGGTTCTCCAAAGAGTCATTGGCGCTACCAGGGTCATAGTGTTCTCAACGACATGGAAGCTCAACTTTGATTGGCATGTCTGTAGATAGTCAAGATAGAGAACTACTCCAGGTTTTTTTTGGTACAAGGTATAACAGTTCACTAAACTCTAACCGTGTCTCTCTTACAGAACATGTAGAAGTGCTATTATTATATGGATTCCTCGAAGAACCAGAGAGAGAGAAGAAAAACCCAGAAAGAGACACATTTTCTCTCTCAAAAACTGTTGTACATTTGACGGTCAGCTAAAAGCACAGCATTGTGAAAAATAAATAAATAAATACAGTCTGAGAATAGAATCTCTCCAAAATGCCTCCATGTGTGACGCGCTGTACCCCATCTACCCTTGTCATGACTAGAGATGAGGAGGGGGGGTTGAGATACCTTGATGTGGAGACGGGGGTGATGAGGAGGGATGAGGGGGGGGGTTGAGATACCTTGATGTGGAGACGGGGGGTGTGGAAGACTGAGGTAAGGATCTACTGCCTCACCAATAGTAATAGCATCTCTCAGTGAAAACCCAACTGAAGTCCCTTTTACTGACCACTGATTCAAGCCCTGTCATTTTCCCAAGTGTTCCTTCATCATAGTACAGTATATAACACAATCAAAAAGAATCCAGAGATTCTAGGGGTATTGCGAAAATCAATATGCATAATTCTAAATGATCAAAAACTTTGGTCCGAATCTGTTGTAAATTTATAAGAAATGATTATTATTGCATTCAAAAAGAAAATGGCCTTATACACCTAAACTGTAGATATATACAGGATTGTGTTGCGCCAGCACGTAAACTAAAGACCACAGTCGCCATTAGGGAAAATGACAAAGCTTCTCACAACAGCATTTACAGTAAGTGGTGGGAAGATCGTGCGTGTCTGTGACTGTAAACGGAGTCTAGAGGGGACAGAGTGCATATTGAGAGCAAACTAACAGAAAATTAACAGTTTTTATCCTCTGACCTCATCTCCTATGTAAACAGCTAGTGACCCTCTCTCAACACGCTAAATGCCACAGGACCAACAATGACACAGTTCCCAAACGGAAAAAAGGTATTGAGATAAATGTGTATCCCTTCATCGCACACGGAAATGTCTCAGCTTCTCTCTCTCGTCCTCTCGTCCGTGTCACATCCCCCGCTCCACTCAGAAGAGCAGACTCTGTCGTCGAGAGATGCTGTTAACTGTGAGGGGAGAGAGGGAGAGTGAGAAAGAGGGGTGAGTACAGTCGAGTGATATCAAGGGAGGGCTGGATTCTAAGTCAGCCTCTAGCTCCTACTCCCTAGACACTCCTGCAGATCTGAGAGGATTGGACAGGTGGAATCAATATGGACCTTTCCTCCCAGCGAAAGCAGAGGGCAAGATGAAGTGATGACTATAGTGTTGTCTTTCTACCAGTCCTCTCAGATGTACACTAGTGTTTAGGGGCGATGGGCTAGGGGACAGGGGCTAGGGGACAATTTCACAAAGTGCTCATGACACACACTTACACAAGAACTACGAGGGAGGAAAGAGGTCCATCAGGATAAGAAGTGTCGTTGACAAAGGGAACAGAATGAGATGACAGATCGGCAGCATGGAAAAAGACATACCAATACAAACAGTCACATGGGCAATGTTTTGAAAACATAAAGAAAAACAAAAAAACAAAAGAAAACGGCACTTTTGTCAACGGCCTTCAACCTCCATTATGCAGCAGCAACTTATCGTAAGTCATTCTGGATGAAAGTGTCTGCTAAATGGCCAACATGTAGCCTAATGTAAATGTAATCCTCTTGCAGATATTTGCATAAAACCATTATGTGAACGTTATGCAACCAAATTATTCTATGCATGCTTTCACTGCGTTACACCTGCGTAAACTATCAAACGCCCTTACATAGGTGTCAAAGTATTAGAGGTTTTAAAATAAATAAAAGAACACCCACTAGGTGTATTCCTGTCTCTTGACAATAGTACCGCTTTTTTTTGTGTTGTCAAAATGGAGCCAATAATGTAAATTCAGTGTTGTAAACAGATGAATGTTGGTTGATAACCGTGCTGAACTGTCTCGAGGGGCATGAGCCCAAAAAGGGGGAGAGAAGAGGAGAAGAGAGGAGAGAGAGACGAGGAAGAGAGCAGAGAGAGAAGAGGAGGGAAAGAGCAGAGACATCGGGGCTATCAAACAGGAGAACTCCCTCGCTCACACAGATCTCAGTGGGTGAAGTTGCCACAGGCAAAATGTCACATCTCCATTTCTGTATAGTGTGACAAGGGGAGAGATGCAAATTACCCGGCTCTCATCCCTGCTATAGTACCAAGTCCTGGGAGACTGAAAAAGGGCAGATTTGTGTTCGTAAAAATGTTTGGAAATTGTACGGTATTAATGTCAAACACGACTCTGCATCCTGATCTTCTTCCAGACTGCTGATATGTTTTAGGTAGATAGAATAGTCTAGAATTAGAAAATGAGTTTTAAAGAGATAGAATTGTCTCGAATTAAAGGATGAGTCACCCGGACCAAACCCCTATCATTACCGCCCCACTCCCGAGGGCTAAAATAGGCGTCAAGATAGCACAGTGTTTAACCCTACTGGAATGATGTAACATGGCTGAGATCAGGGCGAGAGGAATGTGCTGCAGAAACACTCATGAATATTCTAAAACATTATGTAACCGTTTGTTTCTCATTAACCTTGCATGGGTTACGAAACCATTCTCGCCCCGGTTATAAAACTCTGATTGGTTATTGTTTAAAGCTATGGATGAAGCTATCGATTTTCTCTACGCGTGAGCGTAGCCCTCCTTCCTTGCATAATTTCCCAGTATTGATTTCTGTTGTGCTGCGATGAAGAGGTTTAGGTGTGGGTGTTTGTTGTATTGTGTTGTGTCTAACTATTGAAACATTATGTAAAATGTAAAAACACATCAATGTTTTCTCCGGTAAAAAAGTATCATCATCGTTATCGCCAAGTGATTTCCTGATTATTTGGGGTCCGGTGAGAGCTCTAAGGTTAAAAGGAAGCAGACGTTCGTGAGAAGCTCATTCTCCTCCGCAAACCTGGGTCTGGCGAGAAGAACTGGGAACTGGGATGCATCAATGACCAACCAGGGGACTGAATACTCCCTGGAGTCTGAGGACTGGGGACGGGCATGTCACAGAAATGCCTTCAACCAATCACACACAACGAGAAAGGGAGAAGGGACATTTATTTTAGCAAATAAAACCCATAACCATTCACAGCAGTCGTACACTTCATGTACACTCTTAAGAGAAAAGGTGCTACCTAGAACCATGAACGGTTCTTTCGGCTGCTCCTGTGGGAGAACCCTTTGAAGAACCCTTTTGGATTCCATGTAGAACCCATGTTGGGTTCCTTGTAGAACCCTTTCCAGAGAAGGAAACCCAAAAGGGTCCTAGATGGAACCCATAAGGGTTCCTAAAAGGGTTCTGCCACAGGGACGGCCGAAAGAACCCCTTTTGAAGCCCTTTTTTCTAAGAGTGTACTACAACAGTCCTGCCTTCATCACCTAACAAGGAGGACTATGGAGAATGGTTGCATTTTAATTGTTAAAAGCAATGGGATTGATCGACTGACAGACCAGAGAGAGAGAGAGAGAGAGAAAAAGAGAGGGGGGGGGGGGATGGTTCACAGCTTCCTCATGTTAGGAGGACGTGAACTGAATATACCTAAGGTGTGCCGGAACCTTAGGCACCTCTGTAAGAGTTCTGGAAACACAGTGATGATGTCAACGTTAAAGGAAGAAGAACGTTAGAAACACTCCAATAAGTTAAGAGTGATACGCATAGAAATAGAACATGGTTAGTCCCATAGAAATAGAACGAGTGGATCGTACATGGTATCCTCAGACCATGACAATTTGGCTAGTCAGTGGAGTTGAGTTGGTTGTTGATAAAGCCGTAAAACTAAAAACTTCCAAATGGAACACCAAAGACGGCTGCCGGTAAAGCCACCATGGATGATTTGAATGGGCATGTCTGTTCTACTCGTTCTACGTCTACGGTTAGTGATAGCATGGTGAAGGTAACTGAGTTAGGTGTGAGTGTTCTACTCACCAGAGTCAGTCAAGGAGCTGGTTCTCATCCCTGGCTCCTTCTCCAGCTGAATGTCTTGAAGTGCAAATATTGATGTCGCTGGAAAGAGAGGGACAGAGTCATGTTATATATTTACCAATGACAGGAGACTGGTGTAGGTTCTGTGTGTGTGTGTGTGTGTGTGTGTGTGTGCATGTGTGTGTGTGTGTGTGTGTGTGTCTGTATGTGTGTGTGTGTGTGTCTGTCTGTATGCGTGCGCGTCTGTGTGTGTGTGTGTGTGTGTGTGGACCAACTCACTGTCAGGCAGTGTGGTCACTCTCTCTCCCAGGCTGTGGAAGTACAGGTGCCTCATGGCGTCCTCTGCTGAGATGCGTTTCTTTCCCTCAAACTGAAAATACAGATTGAGTCTCAGCACCGTCCCACACAGAACAGTTGTTAAACATTAATAATGGCCATAAGGTTAGGTCATGAAGACGGGGCGGCAAAATGGGAAGTTCTCATGCAGAAGTAAATGTTCTTTTTATACATGAATTTGATCTTAAAGGGGAAGTCTCACCTGCAGCAGCTTGGACAGCAGTTCCACTCCTTCATTGTCCAGTCTGGGAAAAGAAAACAACAGCCAGCTTTAAAACTTTAAAAGGGATAGTTCACCTAAATCACAAAATCACATATTTAGATCCCCTTCTGTGAAAGGAGTCGGTGGACAAGGACAGACTTCAATCCACACTTTAGTTCAGTTTATCTGGGCACTCTCACTAACTGAATTTGTAATTTGGGTGAACCATTTGACCCCCCCACCCCCCCACGTTTCTGATTCAGACTTACGCCTCGCAGTCGCTAAAATCAAATAATGACAACAACTAAGTCAGTTAGTACTCCCACGAAGGCCAAGTTTGAGTCATCGTTATTCCAGGCTTTTAATGCGCTTGCACGCAATACCCTGGGGTACGAGGTTACTAAAAGACAGACTCTTGACAAGTGGAGAGGATGGTGGGGACCGTGCATGATGGTGTCAGGGAGTGTTAGAGTGACAGACAGCCGCTGCAGTACCTGGGGGTGTGGTTGTGCAGACAGTCAGCTCTGTAGCGGGGGTAGTTGTAGGAGATGAATTCCTCATTAGAGGTGATTCCAGGCCAGGTCTCTTCTGAGGGTGTACCTGAGAGAGGAACACGCACGTGCGAGTGCATGTGCACCCACACACACATACATACACAGAAACACACACACACACAGAAACACACACACGTTTCAACTTTCAAAAGACATTGAACAGGGTGTTTTGGATAGTTTGTCAGCGACTGCTGTGTGTGTGTGTGTGTGTGTGTGTTGACCTCACCTAGCAGTTTGAAGATAAAGTGCAGCTCCTCCTCCACTGTGGAGCCAGGGAACAGGGGACGGCCTGTCGACATCTCATAGAAGATACAACCCACTCCCCTACCGGACGGAGAGAAGGAGGAGGAGGAGGAGGAGGAGGAGGGGCAGGGGATGGAGAGGGAGAGAGAGAGAGAGAGAGAGAGAGGGAGAGTTGGAGGAAGGGAGAGTCAATTTCATAATGTCATGGCGTAACGTCAAAATCAACCCAACGACACTGCTTGTGAGAGAAAGGCTCTTCTCTTACCACATGTCTATCTGCGTTGAGTAGTCTGTGGTCCCGAGGAGGATGTCCGGGGGACGGTACCATAACGTCACCACCTCGTTGGAGTACGTCTTGGTGGGGATGGACTTGGCCCGGGCCAGACCTGGGCCGAAAAAAAGACAAAAGAAAAAGACGCGTTCAACTCGACTGAAAATAGTCTCTGGGTGCTTTAGCCCACGGATGATCCAACGTGCTGATGAAGGCCAATTATGACCCATTGTTCTATATTTGAGAGGCCTGGAACAAAAACGTGAGTCACCCAACACACTTCAGAGAGAGAGAGAGGCTTAACATTTAAAAAAAAAACACGTTTTCTGACTTACTCAACTCATAAAATTGTTTGCAGTTTGCACATACAGTACGGTGCGTGATACAAACACCAAATGGATGTCCTCTTTCTGACCACATTGTTTTGTGATAATACCCCAACCGTCTAGAGAACGTTGAAGTGAAGCCCTTCAGATTAGACACAGTGTTTCCTCAGAGATGTCTGGACATGGCTGATAAGACTCAGAGGCCTGGCTACAGAGGCAGCCCGTCGGTCAGGGACACTTCAGACACTCAATAACTGCCATCCGCCAGCCAAAACAGTCGACTACAACTGACTCCTTTGTGGCTGGCAACTACATTGACCTGAGGCCATCAAATTTGACCTTGTACGGCAATTGTTTAGTTTTTTTCTTTTCTGTGTGTGTGGGGTGTGTGGTGGGGCGCGTGTGTGTGTGTCTGTGTGTGTGTTCCCCTCAGCTGGCTACTATATTGACTAGAGGCCATCAAATTTGACCTTGTAAGGCAATTGCTTTTTTCTTTTTTGTCTTTTGTGTGTGTGTGTGTGTGGGGGGTGTGTGGTGGGGCATGTGTGTGTGTGTGTGTGTGTGTGTGTGTGTGTGTGTTCCCCCTCAGCTGGCTACTATATTGACTGGAGGCCATCACGTTTGACCTTGTAAGGCAATTGCTTTTTTCTTTTTTTTCCTTTCGTGTGAGCCCAGTGTGTGTATGTGTGTGGTATGTGTGTGTGTGCGTGTGGTGTGTGTGTGTGTGTGTGTGTTCCCACTCTAGCTGGCGACTCAGAGGACACACTGACCAAAGTCGGCCAGTTTGAGTTCCCCGCGGTCGTTGATGAGCAGGTTCTGGGGCTTGAGGTCCCGGTGGAGGACCTTGCGGCGGTGGCAGTAGTTGAGGCCGCGCAGCAGCTGGAACAGGAAGAGCTGAGGGGACGCAGAGGAACACAGACAGACAGACAGTCAGGAGACAGCAGGAGGCACAGAGGGAGGGAGAGAGAGGGAGAGAGAGAGAGAGAGAGAGAGAGAGAGAGGGGAGAGAGAGAGGGAGAGAGAGGGGGGAGAGAGGGAGAGAGAGAGACGTGGAAAAGCAGGCTTTAAAGAGATTTGATAGTGATTAGAGGGAGAGAGAGCAAAGAGAGAGAGAGGGAGAGAGAGAGAGGAAGAGAGTGGTAGAGGGAAAAGAGCAAGGGAGAGAGAGAGAGAGAGATGGAAAGAGAGAGGGAGAGAGGAATAGAGAGGGGTAGAGGGAAAAGAGAGAGAGAGAGAGAGAGAGGAACAGAGAGGGGTAGAGGGAAAAGAGAGAGGGAGCAGAGAGAGAGGGAAGGAGAGGCCAAGGGGAGAGAACTGCAGTGCCACAGGGAGACACTCATGCTGTAAGAGCTGTGACAGTCACTAGACCCTCCAGCTAATCAACTCCATATCCTTCCACCACAAGGCCAGCGCCTCTCTGGATAAGGGAAGCTTGTACTGAGGCCAGGAATGATAATACGCGACCCTGTTTGACCCTGTTGACCTTCTCTACATTCAGTAAGGCTAGCTGAGCTGTGACTCACCTTCACATTGTGCATGTGGATACAGTTGCCACAGTCATCCAGATACTGCTTGAGGTCTTTATCCTGCGGGAGAAAACAAAAACATGACTATACCGTACCAGGCTCACGAGATAGGGACAAGTCAATAAAAAAAATTAAGATTATACCATAGTTCAGGTTGGGGCGAATTCCTTTTTTAAAAAACGTATGTGTGTGCTTGTGTGTGTGTGTGTCCATGCGTGTGTGTGTCCGTGTGTGTGTGTGTCCGTGTGTGTCCGTGTGTGTGTATGCCTGTGAGCGTGTACATGCACGCTCTGGGACTCATGAACTTCAAAGTGTTAGATGTACTCATGCTCTCCCGTCCTCTCCTCTGACTCACCAGATACTCAAACACCAGCGTGAGAGACTTCTGAGTGTGGATGATGTCATGGAGGGTCACTATGTTGGCGTGCTTCAGGTCCTTCAGCAGAGAAACTGGCAGGGAGGGAGACACAGATAACAACACGTATACCACAGAGTTTAAGTTCTAAGAGGTTCACTTTTTCTGAGAAAGCAAGAGAGGTTCCCGGAGAAACACATCGAAACCCGTCCAAAAAAAAACCTCCAAAAAGTGACAGGAGCGAGCCTCCTCTCAACTCTTTCCACATTGATAGCCAGCTCAGCGCTAGCAGCAACTGTGGGCAACTGAAGCCAACACTGTAACTTGAAATAGCAGGTTCTCCCCTTTGCTATGTTTTCCATGTAAAGGTCTATTTTTAGCCTCGTCTAGTGTAGAGGTCTACGGGAGGTGAAGGTGTTGGGGCACTGGGCACCGTCCCCGTCGAAGGGGCTTAACCCCGTAGACGTATTGCTTTACACATTACAGGGCTGACCCCAACCATACCGGCATTTTCCTTTCACATAGTCCTTTCCAACACCGTTTCAGCAACAATGGTGGATGAGTAACCAGGACATCTCAACATGACTCAGCCGGGGTTCAGCTCTGCGGTGTGACTTTAGGATTCTGTGTCTCCACAGAAACCGAGTTAATTCTGGGAAATGACACTCTAGAATTACAACGGTAGAACTCCAGACCTTCGTTCTATTTCTATAGGTGCAGCCCGCCGTGGAATGTTGATTTGAATGGCAATGTCCGTTCTATGAATTCTAATTCTATGGGTTTGGGCGCCGTGCCAGCCTCGGTGTCTCTTACCCTCTCTGATGGCCGTGCAGGGCGCCCCCTCCTCGTGCTCCAGACGGATCTCCTTCAACGCCACCAGGTTTTCCGTCAGCTTGCTGCGGCCTTTGTACACCGTGGCGTAAGTTCCCTGGAAAACGGAACGACACGAAGACGTGGCTGAAAGCAAATCCAAGTCTTTCGCGACCGATAATCTTGTGGACAGTTTTTGTTGTGTAATGTCATGCTATGTGGTGTTTGTACGGAGGTATGATGGTTTTAAACCTGCCCAGGGACTACGGATGTAGCTATATTAGCTCTCTAGCTAACTCTGACACAATTACATTGATGTGTAAACTGATATGATTCATGTGTAGTACTGTCCCTGTCAAGTAAACAATGCTAAATAAATATACCGTAGCATAACCTTTCATATGTCTCGTTTGTTGTGTACGGTTACGAATGATACGGATGATTTTGTGTTTCTATGTTACTGGTGTTACGTAACCGGTGATGCTGAAGACAAATCCCTGAGATTGTACCTCATCTAATGTAATCAGCTACATGTGAATGTTATCAAAGGCAACCCTAAACACTCCCAGTAGAAACGTCTTGCATACGAGGTAAAGATTAATACATCACTACGGCTCATGAGGTAGAGTACGACATGTATGTGAGGGACTCCATACCTCTCCCAGTTTGTCCAGCTTCACATAGGTCTCCAGCTTCCCGAAGCCGATCTCCGACTGAGAAGTAAGAAAAGGATTGGATACAATGAACGGTTTTCTTATCAAGACGCTTACAAACCGCTACTACTGAGGTGGTTACAATTCACTCAGCGTGTCAGACAGCCAGTGGATGTGGAAGCTCTGACCTTCAACAAAGTATGACTGAAAGCGATTGAGGGGAGAACGGGACAGGAAGATACAGTAGTGCTGCATGACACTGACAAAATATCGCCTTGCAATAAATTTGCTAGATATCGCAATGGCGATATGACTCGTGATACAACAAAGAACACACCTATTTCCACTTGACATGGCTGTCAAAGAAAAGATCAGTAACTAAATATGATAACCAAACAAAACAAATCTATGAAGTACTTTGAAGTACTGAACTGTATCCAGGAGCTGTTGTTTGTCAAAGAAAGGCCAACGTGGCCAATATCTCACATATTCATATTGCGTTAAATCCAAAGTTGAACGATACATTGCGCAGTCCTAAGACGCAGCTACTACTATACGGATAAAAGCCAAGGTAAATAAACCACATTTGTACTAAATATGAAAAGAAACGAAACTCGGGTTCTGAGAGGAGAAGTGCTTAAGAGCATAAACGCAGACCAAGTCATGAAAAATGCATGAGCGAGCGGGAGGACAGAGGAGGACAGAGGAGGACAGAGGAGGACAGAGGAGGACAGAGTGGTGTACAGCAGAGGGACAGAGATTTTGGGAGAGGGGGAGAGTGCAGTGCGGTGCATATGGAAGCAGGTGTGAGCCCAGGGACAGAAGTTTGAGAGAGAGAGAGAGAGAGAGAGAGAGAAAGAGAGAGGGAGAAAGAGAGGGACGTGTGCGAAACAGAATGAGAGAGCAGTACATCATGACTACAGAGGATATAGAAGAAGGAGGAGGAGGAGGAGGAGGAGAGAGAGAGGTTTGAGAGAGTGCTCTAGTATCGTACCAGGGAGACTCTCCTCAGCCTGCGGCTCAGAGGCTTGTCAAACAGAGGGCTGTTGAGACTGAACTTCTCCAGATAGCCGTCCGGGAGGCGGATGTCCGCAGGCAGAGACAGGCGCTTGTTGATGTCCTAACAGAAAAACAACAACAGACAGGTTGTTTGGGTCCTAGTTAGGGGTAGCGTGTGTGCGTGCGTGCGTGTGTGTTGTGTCAATGGCAGTCTTTGTGTGTGTGTGTGTGCACATGTCAATGCCGGTATTTGTTTGTTTGTGTGTGTGTGTGTGTGTGTGTGTGTGTGTGTGTGTGTGTGTGTGTGTGTGTGTGTACAGGTACCTCAGTGGATATCTTGCGTCCAGGGTTGTTCCTGAGCCGTACTCTGACAGGACTTTGTACTTCCTCAGAGGAGGTGGCTGAGGCCTGGTCGCTCTCTCCATCAGACCCCATCTTTACATCCTCATGGACTATTTCTGCACAACACAAAGCAACACACTCACATCCGGGTCCTCGTGAGAGAAGGCAAGGGTTACCACCATCCCCTCTATCTACTCTCTTCATCTAACGACCCTTCACAAGAAACTCCTCTTTTTTTGGGTGGGGGGGGGTTTCTCTTTTTGATAATACGTTTGGGTCACAACCCCAACTCTTCTCTTTAGACTAGTCCTCTCTGTCTTTCTCTTCACTTAAGAAATCGGGAAGGTCGATTTGGTTGAAAGCTTTTCCGAAGGGGGACATAAATATTGTATCTGCAATTTCTATCAAAATCAGAGTGGTAAAGCAATTCTTCACTGATGTCTTTATCGTCCGCTTCCCCTCCAACTCCTACGTCAGCAGTGAGTTAAATTCTTATGAGCGTCAGTAATGTGGTTATGAGCTTACACACCTACTCTCCTAGCAATACCCCCCACAAGGAGAAATATAGACTCTTAAACACACATTGCCTTAGCGTGACCAGTCATGACGCACCCCTAAAATACACACGCTCAACCAGACGTCAAATACCTGTACACACACACACCCACATATTCAACCAGACGTCAAATACCTGTACACACACACACAACCCAACATCCCCCAAAACACACACACACCCACACCTACAATCAACCAGACGTCAAATACCTGTACGTACACACACACACACACACACACACACCCATCCCCCAAACCACACACACACACATCAAAACACCCCCCCTCCCCCTCCCCGTCCCCTGTGTGAGCTGAACTGTGTGTTTTAGTACCCAGGCGTGTGGTGTGGTTGAGATAGGAGCTGAGGCTGCGGCCCAGGCTGCGTGGCCGGCGCAGGGCGGAGCTGTACGACTGGAGCAGGGAGTGCATGCTGAAGGAGCCTCCGGTGCGCACAGAGCCGCCTCCACCCCCACCGCCGCCGCCGGCCCTCAGCGAGCCCCCCCGCACACTGCCAGTGCCACTGCCCCGCACTGACATGGTCTCTGGGAGAGAGAAGGGGGAGGGGGGTTGGGGGAAGAGACAGAAGGGAGGGGCGGGGGCACACACATTGGGGAGGCAGGGAGGGAAGGGTGGGCACGAAGGACAATGCAGGTGGAGGTGGTGGTGTCGGGGGAGTGGGGTGGGGGCAGGGCGGGGCAGGGCAGGGCATGATATGACAGGAGATGGGTAAAAGGTACCAAAGGAGGCCGAGCAAGAGAGAGGGGAAAGGGAGGATGATTGCAATAAACAGAACAACAAAGTGGGGGGGGGGGGGGGTAAAAAGACAGAGGAGAAAAACAAGAGAAACAAATCAAAGTCATGAATGAGGAAGTGACATTTGATAAAGAGAAGAGGAATCATATCACAACAAAAAGCGGTAACGGTTGGGTGTGGATGAAGAGTGCGATGTGGGTTAGGAGGATGAGAAGAAACAGGAGGAAGAAGGAAAGACAAGAAAGGAAAAAGGAAAAAAAAAGAGCAGGTAACAGTCAAATGAAAACCAAGAGCCAACCGAAAACGACAGGGAAACACAGACACACACACACATATTTCCATCTTTCAGAGCATGCGTGTGGCTTTCAGAAAGAGGTTATTTTACACACTGGAAGACAAAAAGATATGGGGTCAGATTGACAAGGAACACCTTCAGTATTAGTAACAACAGGGTTACTGAGAAGTTTCTGCGCATGTCCAAGTTTCATTGTACGACTCTAGACCAGATGTGTGCCTACTGCTTACTGCCTCTTTTGGTCTCTTAGGGACACTGTACAATATCAAAATGTATCAAACAAAGGTGCATTCATGATCGAAGAACGCCAAATCTTCATTTTGAGCAGTTTGGAAAATGCCAATTTCGTCAAAGACGCACAGATAACAGCAATGCACAATAGATAAGATAGCTACCAGAAGAATATCATTCCACCTTCATTCAAATGTTGATTTTGGATGTGTGCACCTTTATCCAATTGTACACCTGAGAGACAAACGAGGCAAGTAAACTGAAGTTCGTTGAAACTTCAACAACATCAACACAGCCAGAACTAGAGCGTCTCGGGAGCCATGCTGGAAGAGACATGCTTCTGGTTAGAAATGAAAACAGCAAGCAGGAAACTGTAGCTCCGTAATCCCACACACACTCTTCCACATCCACCAGACCAGATCCTCTCAATAGGAGTGGGTAGAAGAAGACCTAAAGCATCTAGAATACTGTGTGTTGATATGTTCATCTGTGGACGTTCATGGTGGTATTGGTATCATGGAGATACCAATGCAATGAGGTGTGTAGAGGAATACTGTGTTTGATATGTCAGTCTGTGAAAGAATATAAGGTACCAACTAATCTATACACTTTGACCCTTTGAAGAACCCTTTTGGGTTCCATGTTGAACCCTTTCCACAGAGGGTTCTACATGAAACCCAAAAGGGTCCTAAATGGAACCCAAAAGGGTTCTACAGAAGGTCAAACTACGACAAACTAAGAGTGTACTGTGTAGGAAGTCATAAAGGAACATTTTTTTCCATTTTTCTTCCGCTAAACGGTGATGCACAGCGCTAAAACCTTGTGGAAAGACCGTTTCGGTAATTTGGTGTCACCTCAAAGTGCTTCTGCTCCGACCAACACAGACCTTGCACCAATATAGGCAGGGCAGTAAATGGGATTGTTGGAGGACTTGTCAAGAGGGGTGGCAAATCAGCCGTTCTACGTTCAATTACCAATACGCAAAAATAGACACTTTGATCATAACGGGCACAGCTGTTGCCGGGGGTAATCCCTCATGCCACCAGTACATCCCCTGTAAATATGTGGAAGTAGGCTTAGTGTATATTCTCGCATCACTAAATTCTGTAAGCTACTGTATATTCCCTCAAACATGTAATGACCAATGTTGTCTACATGGATCGCCTCTGGCTCTCTGTGGCAATTATTAATGACATCGTGGAACCGTGTCTTTGACAGGGTATCAAATCGAATAGGACAATATCTTAAACATGATATGTAGATTAGGGAAATAGGCATAGCTACTTCATAGAAAATAAGTTTGGAGAGCCTTTGCACACAAACCAAAAAGATGGTTGTTAGACTCATCCTGAAAGTTGTCAAATTTCCACTTCAAATGATGAAAACATGGCGGCAAGTTAATTAAGCCGATTTGGTGTGCCACTAGGCTAGGCTTATAGTGGAATTTGCTGCCTACAACTGTAAGTACGGTCTTTTGATTTGACGAAAAAAATAAATGATTATCTATTCCAACAATCGTAGTGAAATCCTGATCGGCGAGGTCAATGGACATCTTCATCTCATATTCAATTATCCCCACCCATTCATTGACGGACACTTGCGCTCTGACTCTGTGCTAACTGAGACTTTGCTGAACAAAATGACCAACTTAGAGGTGCGCGGCGCTTTATAGCGGAAACAAACCGGAGCGCTGTGTATGTGTGCCGTATATCACCTCTAGACTTTGCATAAGAGCATCAGTGAGTCGACTACATGACACATCCCACAATATACCGTATATAGATATACGATATAATGACCATAACACTTAACACTAATCTTAACCATGAAGGGAAGAATACATAAAGGGACGTACTGTATGTGTCACTGCTAGACTTTACCACAAGAGGATCCACCGGAGACTCGACCATATGGCATGTACTGTCTCCCACGACGGTACTTACTGAGTCACCATCAGATTCCGGGCCCTCAATCACCGTGTGTGGCATGCTTATGGTTGTCAATGTAATGATTGCGTTTCTTAACAGTTGGAGACCGCACAGTGTCTCGGGTAAGAAAATGTGCTTCGACTCTGAAATAGCATTAACATTTGAGAGCTGTGCATTAACGTTTTATTTTCAAACCACACTATCGTTCCAAATGGGTGCTACACATTAGTAGTGATGAGGTGAGTTCTCCCCCCCCTAACAATGTGAGCGCTTTGGGTGTCTCGAAAGACACAATATAGATGCAATGAATGATTAACTATTATCATTTTTTCCAACAGCTGTTATTTTAGTGCACTGTTTTCATATAACCTTCATGAGCTGCCATTGTCACATTAGCTGAAGTGAGAGGTTGAATTAAAAACTACCTGTTTTGCTGTGGATGTTCAACTAGGAAGTGCAGGGTCTGCTCTTACCACTTGACAATCGAAAGGTAAAAATGATAATGACAGATAATTCATGTGAGTTATTATGTATGTATCGTGTTGGGAGTGTGTGGGTCTGTCTGTCATTGTTATTAATAAACGTGCATCCCAAAGGTGTATGCACTGGAGCATTTGAGTGTGTGTCTCTATCAGACTCAATCACAAACTTTCCAGGCCCCCAATCAATAGAAATGTGGGTTTAATGTCCCTTGTCTGTGCGTCACTGGTCTGTCTGTCTGTCCTTACTGTCTGTCCGCCTGTCCTTACTGTTTGTCCTTACTGTCTGTATGTCCTTACTGTTTGTCTGTCCTTACTGTCTGTGTCTGTCTGTCCTTACTGTCTGTCCTTACTGTTTGTCTGTCCGTCCTTACTGTCTGTATGTCCTTACTGTTTGTCTGTCCTTACTGTCTGTGTCTGTATGTCCTTACTGTCTGTGTGCGTGCGTGCGTGTTTGTGTGTGAGTCTGTCACTGTACCGGAGTCACTGTGCGATGTGTCCTGAGAGCCTATGGTCTCGTTGAGACTCTTGTCCCCACTGTTGCCCCCCCTCAGGGTGAGGGACAGCTGCCGCTTGATCTTCCTCATGCGGTCCATCAGAGGGGGCAGCGGGGGGCGCGACGCGGAGGGTGGAGGGGCAGCCACTGTTCAATCTCTCTGAGGGACGGAGACGGAGACAGAGTCAACAAGTTAGTCATTAACCTGTAAGGGTCCTCTACAAACTGACATAGTGATTTTGTGCAGACACACACGCACCCTCAATGACAAATAAACAAACACATTGTTGTCGACAATCGTTAAAGGCAAATAAATTGCCGGTTGTTGATCTGTCGATCCACAAACAAACAAAGTGACTGACAACTATCTATGACAGGTCAGAGAAGCCAACGTGCCCGACTCAGTGACATGTAGATTGACCCAAGTTGCTTGCCGTAGAGCAGTGAATCAATGCAATTGACTGTAATTCCTCTCCAAAGTATTCTGATGGTGGTCGTCCTCTTATATGTAGTCATGTTGGTTCAAGAGGAGTAAGAGATAATCACTTTATTAGTTATAAGCTGCTTCATGTGGATTATGAAACGATGAGGGAACATGCGGTTTAATTTGACTCTAATGCTCATCTAGCTTTTCAAAGGAGTTCTCATCATTCAACCTTACTTACTGGGCAGTAAGCATCACAGTGCATAACGTCCATTGATTTTTTTTTAGTCCGCAATGTAAAGAAAACCACCGGACAGCTGATATGTGCAATGACCTTGATAACCCACCTCTCAACCCACTAGGCCTTCAAATAGAACTTAAATAAAAGAGCAATGTCCTCCTAAATGCCGCTCCACAACCAGCCAGAGAGTCTCTGGAGCATCTGTGTGGTATTCGGGACTAGGCTGCACTCCCAAAGTGGTGCCAAACTGCCAGAAGGGCATGTTTTTGCCTTGTGACTAATGACTCAATTTGGCACAAAGCTGACCGACAGGGGCGGCTCCAAAAAGCTGTGCTTTTGATGCCTTGACGATTGGTGACCCATAAAATTGCATTCTGGCCTACAATCGACAGCAAACAAGGAGGGCCTTCTATATGCAAACCATCAAAGGAGAATATAGACTTATCTTGTGACACTTCTTGTGGTTTTGCTTAGACAGGGGGAGAGTTGGGGCATGTGTGTGTGTGGGGGGGGGGGGGGGGGGGGCAGGGTAATCTTCATGGGGCTTAGATAGTCCTGGTGTAAGAATGTCTTTGTTTATGCTAAGCCTCCCAGCCATGTCGAGAATTCCCTTTCATTTGGAATGTGACTGGAGTTATTAGGCCCATATCTCTACAATCTCAATGTTTCTACTGTTGTTGCAAAGCAAATCGAAATGCCACTTTGTCTGTGACCAACCATGAATATAGTTTCAAATGAATTTTAGGTTTAACACAAAGGCAAACTCAGGATTAACAGAGAACATGTTTGAAATAGTTGGAATAGTTGAAATGGTGAGAGTAGAGAGTCGAGCTTTCCTCCGCTCTGGAATGCACAGCGGTGAAATCTAGAGGCGAAATCTAAGATGAGGACAATTCTCACAGGCACTTGATTTTAAGAGGCTATTTACATTGTCATTGGAGATAGTTTGTAGCTTGTGTAGCCAAATTAAAAAGATTGCCTGGACAAAAAAAAAATACATGAATACTTCTTTTGAGGGAAGAATGTATGCTATCTATACAGTGCTTAGTATACAGCATTTTGAATAGCCTACATCTTGAGAACATGATTTGGCTGTACAGGCTGTACAAATATTCCTCCTGTCATGAAATTTGCATTAACAATATGCAATTTCCTGATAAAAAAACAACGACATTGGGCCTGCTACTAGTCAAACACTCTCTGCAACTAGAAACACATTTTAAGTGGAGGCAGATTATAGGAGGCTAGTGGGACTCCCTGTAAAACGTAAGTAGTAAATGGTAGTCATTATCAGCCATATTTCTCTGTGAGAGCATGGTGTAACCATGTGATCATCAGCATCAGAGACGGTGATGATGGCCTGCTACACTGCACGGATGATAATGATGAGAGCCTCTTATCAGAATAACAGTTGGATGGATTAAACCAAAAGGTCATTGTGTCATAATGCGACAATCATCTGTTACATGATCATCATGTTATGGATAGGATTGTGTCAAGATAGGGTACTAAAAATGACATCTATACAAGCAAGAACTAAAAATGAAGATGGATTGGAATTGAAATTCATTTCAGAAGTGAAGTGGTCTACACACCACATAATCAAATCACATCAGGCTTATAATGTGAGGGAAGGTGAGTTAAGGTTTAAAACACTCCTGCTTCCCATAAGACCCTGAAGTTCACTGGCTTGTTGTTGTAGAGTGATGAATACTCTGGACCACACCAGCGACCAGAAGGGAGGCAAGGAAAGTCAGGATCACACCGGGCCACGGTCCATTTAAGAACATCACATCACAAATGTCGCACACTTAAAAAAAATTGCCAGCAAAACCATGAACAAGGCTTTGTGACAAACGGTTTTGGAGAGCTTTAGCTTTGTAGCTGTAGCAATAAAGGCTTTTAGCTACGGTCTGTCCTTACTGAAGAAGCCGATGGTAGAAGATCCCTTATAGCTAAAGACGACGTTAACAAGTTACAGTAGTAATCTATTCGGCTAATTCGTTAGCTACAATACATGTATTATGGTTGCGCATAGGGCCTATCGCTAGCTAGCTAGCTCGTCCTACTGTACCTCGCAACATGTTTCTTACGCACTGGAATGGAAGCAAACTTAAGTCTACCTAAATGGCTAACAAACAGAATGTGCCGAGCATGGAGGACATATTTATTATGGATTTATTTTCGAAACAAAAGGTGTTGACTTGAGCGATCTTCGTCTCCTACGTGTGAGGAGATTTACAGTAAAAGTGGGAGGTACGCCGATCTTGAGGCATCAACAGTGGTTTGCAACAAGCCAACAACCCTGCAAGTCTCCAACGGTGGCTGGTGCATAGTTAGCGACAATAAAAAATGTTGTGCAAGTGTGTAATGATGGCAAATGCATAACAAGTGTATAACGTTACCGCTTTCGCGGGTGTAGCCTATTGAACAAGGAACAGATTGCTTGGTCGCTTACCCGAGGACGCGAGATCCCGTATGCCCTTGCCTTTGTAATCTTAGCAATAATATCCCAAAGCCAGTGTGGTCTCCCAGTAGTCTTCAGCCATGATTCTGCTGCTGATTGGGATACCGCACTGTTTCGCCCCTGTCTGACAGCATGCCCTGTTCGCGTTCTCTCCCCCCCTCCCCAAATTGCTAAAATGTTTCAGCAGCTGTTTCTTTCCTCTTCCAAATGCGGAGCGACGGAGCACCCAGCAGAGCAGCTGCGAATAGACTCGGGAGTCACTCACTCGGGAGTGATTGGAGAGGAGGAGATACGCTCATTACGCATTCGCTTCCCAGCCCACCCACCCCCCTCCTCCCTCATGTCAGGTCGTCTGACATTGCAACGGTTTTTATTTCATTCCATTCCATTTTCCCTGGGTACATTCAACAATAATGTATAGGAATGGAAGAGATTCCGAATGAATGTAATTCCATGATAACCCCCCTAATAGAATAGGAAATGTTTACAGTGGACTGACCCAAATTCCATTCAACAAGCTGAGACTGTACCATTGCTTGGTACACTCAGGGGATGTTGAGTGCAGGTAAGTCAATGTGCAACGTTTCTTTGTGAATAGGTGATTAACGTAAATGGTTACTACCACTGTAACTACACAAAAGATTCAGAGAATGGACGGGGTCTCTGCTCAGTATAACAGTGATATTAGTTCATATATTTTGACAGTAATTGACTTATTTGTTTAGAGTTGAGTTTGTAATGAATTTACCATTCACTTCGGGACATTTCTTTTCGCAAATCACCAGGCAAGTAATAAACAGTTTCATATGGGTTTTCTTTTAACTGATCTCAGTACTAGAGGACAATGTGTAATGTTATTATGCATTCCATTTCTACCATTGGAATTGTTAGTTCAATAAAAAAAAAAAGACAGACATACAGTCTGAAATATGCCTGGAATTACATTCGACCCTAGATTTGAACTTGACAACTGGAGCCTGATGTCCAGTCCAGTGTCCAGTCCTGATGTCCAGTCCAGTCATCTAGAGAGTCAGATAGATCCTCCTGGCTCCAGCACTTCTCCCCTTAACATGCCACAGAGACCTGAGAGGAAACACTAAACGTGGAAACCCCTCTACCCTGGAGGACTAGGCCTGGGCTAACATACCGTGACAGCAGCTCAGGGTTGACTCACAACACTCACATGTCCTGTAGGCCTGCTCTCCAGTGGCCCTAAGCATACTGCACAAAAGGCTAGTTTAGGGAATATGTGTGACAGTATTCTCGCCCCCCCCCAAAAAAAAAAAACTTATTCAAATGGGTTTATAACTAAATGTTATGGATTCAACCATAATATGCTATGGTGGGTGAGAGGTTGTCTTAAGTATATTTTGGGGGGACTGGGACACTACATCCAAATGTCCTGACAGTGTGCCTGTGAAGTGTCCACTATCCTAAGGATGATACATCCATCGGCCACAAGAAGTCACTGTTTAGCTTGGTCCAGGCACAGAGTCAAAGGTTTTTAATACAAGTTCCATATAGGCTTACATATACATAGCCTATACATACATTCACAGCTTATTTGAGTATTGTTGCTGACCATGTGCATCACTTCATGGCCACAATTTACCAATCTTCTAATGGCTACTTCCAGCATGATAATGCACCATCTCACAAAGCAAAAGTCGTCTCAAACTGGTTTCATGAACATGACAATGAGTTCAGTTATTCTTCAGTGGCCTTTCCAGTCACCGGATCTGAATGCAATAGAACACCTTCAGTATGTAGTAAAACAGGAGAATCACAGCTTGAAAGTGCACCTGAAAAATCAGCAGGAATTGCGTGATGCAATCATGTCATCATGGACCACAATCTCAAAGGAATGTTTCCAACATCTTGTGGAATCAATGCCGCAACGAATTGAGGCTGTTTTGAGAGCATAAGAACAAAAAATATATTTTCTTTTACTCTATATAGAACAAATATGATAGACATTGATGTCAGAAACAAACTACATAGATACCAGAAAATCTACAGAAACCTTGCACTCACAGCAGATACAAAAGATGTTAAGATGCTAAGGGCAGTTTTCTTATGCTTATACCCAGTATGAGTATACTCGGTGAGTGTACATACACATACCAGTAAATGTCAATGTCATTATCACAAATAAGTCAGTAATAATACCACCGTGTTCACTCCCTGCACGATGTGTGTAACGATGCAAGTTCACGATGAATGACACACTGTCAAATGCTGCATCTGTGTGTATTTTTATCGATTAAATTATTGATGTTTTTGTACAATACTGCAGAGGTCATAATACGACAGTCCTACTATATTGCACATCATATGTCTTACAGTGCACATCTTGAAAACATTGAGAGTGCAATTGAGATAATGATGCACAGCATTGGAACAGTGCAGTATGTGTCTCTCCAGTGTTTGGTGGTGTGCTGTATTGTGCTACCTGGTTGCATCTGTATGCATGTGCTGATGGAGATTGCATATGGCAGGTACAGAGAGAGTGTGCTGTGCCCCCCCCCCCACCCCAGGCTCTCCTGATGTAGGCCTGTAAGGTCACGCAAGGTACTGGACTCTGTATGTAACGGTAGGCTACACACACAACTAGCCCCTGATTTCCACTGATTTCCACTGATTTATAGCTATTATTACTGAAGGGATTTCAACCAAGCTTGATAATAAATATTATTTTGCTGTTGTAAACATTTTAGAAATATTTCATGTTTTCAGAAATAGGCCTAGGTTGTTGTTTTGCCGTAGTCATATTTGTATTCGAGCTCCTTTTGTGTATGCTGAATGTGACAAAAGATGTGTCCATGTATGACTGCCTGCTGCTTCCTTTATCTACAGTATGTGTGTAATGTGTGCATAGTAGGGGGAGGGGCAAAGAGAGAGAGAGAGAGAGAGCAAGAGAGAGAGAGAGAGAAAGAGAGAGGAGCATGGCGGCAAGAGAGAGGGGAAGAAAGAGAGAGGATTGTTGCATGATTGGCTAAAGGGGGATTAAAAACTCTGCGCAGTTGGCTATGGATCAGCTCTTCTCTCTTTGTGTGTGTGTTGGGGCTTACGTGCCTCTATGTCACCGTCCGCGCGCGTGCATCTGAGCCAAACCCTGCAGTTTGACCTATAGCTGCACATTCCTCTCAACACTCATCAAAGCTGCCTAGGATAGAGAGGGGGGGATAGAGTGAGAGAGAGAGAGGGAGGGGATAGAGAGAGAGAGAGAGAGGGGAGGAGGGTGTAGAGAGAGAGAGAGAGGGGGAGAGAGAGAGAGAGAGAGTAAAAGAGTAATAGGCAGAGAGAAAAACAGTAAGAAAGAAAGAAGAGAGCAGTGTGTGCTGTAGTGTGCTCAGGGGAAACGGGCAACAAAGGATAAGAGGGTGAGGAGAATCTGCTCGGAGCGTGGAGACAGCTGCATCAGGAAGTAAGATCTGACTATCTGGAAATTGTCTTTTTGCATGAATGACGTGTTCCACAGGTTGTCTTTCTTCTCTGTGTTGTGTGTTACAGAAGTACATGACAGTGTGTGGAAATGGCTTTGAAGCCATGGTTAGATTTCAGGTTTCTGTTAAGCATGTTGTTGTTGTGAATCACATATGTTAACTTGTTTCAGCACAACTCTAACTCCACCCACACCATCAGCACTGCCCCAACAGTGACTTGTTGTTTGTGGTCCATGGCCATATGCCATGAAATAAGCAATGGAACTGCCTGCCTTTCTGTTTTTCATCCTCACAGGTCTAAACTTTGAGTTTAGTAGGTCAACACATTTCGAATGTTTACGTTTTGGGAATTGAGTGCTTCAGTGCATGTCAAGTAAATAGAGTACATATGGAATATCGCCTTTGATTCAACATGTTTTTTTTTGTTTAGTTTTTTTATTACAAAGGGAAACATTTGATTAGGTCTTGTTATGAAACGACTTAACCACTCCCGAAGACATTATGAAACCTGCGGTGTTATCTGTGTCAGTATCGGTAAACTAATAACATCAGGGGAGCCATAACCCAGCCCTGCCTGTCCAGTGCTGCTATCTCCTCTGCCTTGTGTTGCACACTCGCTTACGGTCCTTCACCCAGTGATAGCATCTTTAATTCACTCAGTGGAATTGCTCAGGCTCAGGCACAGGCACCTCTATTGTTCCTGTGTGTGTGTGTGTGTTTGGCGTGCGTACGTGAATGCACTAAAGCCATCCTTTATCCTTTGTTATTGTCTACTGTCGTAGTGAAGGTGCTTTGCTTTGAGATTGCTTTGCGGTTGGGTTCTTTCAGAGTAGCCTAAAGCATTGAGGTGCCCGTTCACTCAGAGCATCATAGAGAAGTGTAATGGGACTAATTTGTAGTTATCTTTTTTATGGTGTTTGGCCTTGATGTTCTAGTGGGAATGCAATCTGTTTTGTTCTTAACGTAGTATGTTGATTTATCTTTCTAGTTAAGCTTGGCAAACAGTCAGCAAAAAGGACTGTCTTATCAATCGTGGTTGTTGTACTTTTGAACCATTAGTTCGATTTTTTAACACTTTAACCCCCTGAAAGCAGTTAACGACAGTTGGACACATTAATCATTCTTGTCACAAGTTAGGCAGTGGAGATTGGCATAATTGCTCCTTTCCATTGTGACACAGCTTTTAACCCTGGGCTTGCTGCCATTTCTTACACAATAAATTGGGGGAACAACACCTAGAGCCGAGCTAAATGCTCACACCAACTCCTCTATGCGCCTCTCTCACTTCCTTTCAACGAGAGAGAGAGAGAGAGAGAAAGAACTGACTGCACTCCTTAAAGGATCACATCAGCATTCTTCTCCTTTCCAAATGGCTCTTTCCACTATAGCCTGTTTTAAATGATTTCAAATGTATATATATCATTTTCGACATGAGTTCCATTATGTTTGCATAGTGTTGCGGTTGACTAACACGCTCACTTATCTAGAGACAGTTAGGAGATGTGATTGATGGTGTCATATATGGGTCATGTGCCTCCCCACTTTAGACAGACAGCAACAGATTTTTCACGTTTGAACATAAATGATAGAATCCTCCTATGAATCGTTGTTATGTTCTAGCCTCTTATATTTATATTTGTCATGAGCCTTGAAGAGGTGACGTGGTTGTCATGGGACTTGAGAACGGTAGCAAGCTAGCTCATGTCCAAGTTACTGTCTACACTATGTGTCAGTCCTTTTTTTTAAGACTTAAGTACTACAGAAATGTACAGTATATGCGTTCTGGTTAAAGAATTAGGAGTATCGGTATGGGTCTGTAACTTCTAGATACACGTGTTTTTTTATGAAGGGCCTTTTTGCTGCTGGGGAATGGAAGAAAAAAAAAGAAGAAAAAAGTCCTGAATTGCTCAGGTTCCTTGTGATTGGCCTTCATGGGAGGAGGGGTTGCAACAGTTTTATTCTACACTTCCTATCCTATTTCAAATCTCTACCATATTGTTCTGAAAAGGGACTTGTTTTCATTAGCGACCACCGCTGTTCACTCTGCACTGACCAAAGGCCAATGACTGAAATCCTTTTTAAGAGGGCATGACTGTACCCATTATTCAGCAGCCCTGTTCTGTAGCATTGTTCGGTTCCTATCTGAGGTTTTATTCTGGACCAAGATCTTCTGGTTAAATCCTTAAATCTTAATCATGTTTTCTCGAGTGGTTTATTGAACAGTCTGGATCTGGATTTGGGTTACCACATTGAACACAATTCATCACTGCAAGGAAATAAGATCCTAATAATAATAAACCTAATCTCGTTCCCAGACAATTCAGGCCAATATGCTCAGAAGGTCTGGTGGAACAACGTCAATGTGGTAACCCAAATCCAGACTGTATGGACTAATGTCTGTGGCAGAAGCAGATGACTACTTTTAATTATCAAATGAAATCAATCAATCAAGCTTGGGCTTTGTTATTCAATACAAAGATCGGGAAAAACTCCAGACACATGCCGTTGGCTTTACTTCACACAGACCACACATTTCTGAAACAAATAGGACAAATAATTCACTCCGTAAATTCACTCCCACCAAAGCCCGGTCAATATGCTCTGTGTGCAATAGCCGGGGGACCAGGATAATGTGATCCTATTATTCTTGACCTAATGACATTCCAGGAAATGGGAAAGGGATAGGATCATCATCAGGAGGTCAAAGGCTCATCTCTTACCCCCATGATCAGCGCTACAAGTGTTACAATTCTAATTACCTAAAAGATATTCTTATTTGGTTGGATATGAACCCCAAAACACTGCAATATAGGTCACAGGTGCAATACACAGGCAATGTTTGTCTACTAAATACAAATGTTTGTATCTTATTTATTAAATCATAAGAGGTTAGTTTGATTTTCTCAGGGGACCCCAATTTGAAATCAGGGGACCCCACGTGAGGTCCTGACCCCATGTTTGGGAACTGCTGTGTTAGGGAAACACACGCAAGCACGCACACGCACACGCACACGCACACGCACACGCACACGCACACGCACACACACACACACACACACACACACTGTGTCTCTCCTATAAGAGTGTGTGTTCTTCCTGTCTTCCTCCTCAGTATGTTGCTGTGCTTCCTGACGGTGTGTGTTGGCGTAGCAGCTGTCCTATATGGCCTGTACTTCTGGCTGATCCCTGCAGCTGTCCAGCACAACGCCTGGTGGGCCCTGTTCTGGCACGACACCATCGTAGAGGGAGTACTGGATGTCCTGACCCGGTCCACTCGACCCGAGGTGACCTCCTGTCTCCTTTGTCGCTTTTTCATCAACTTGATTGATTGTCATTTTCTCAACTTAGACTGACTGTGCCACTCTCATCCAATGGTTGATGCGTACAACTCAAAGTAACACGAATGTTCAGGATATTACAAATATTGTATTACCTTTTAAAATATTTCTAGGACTCTTCTTTTTTTTAATCTTTTTTTCTTTTACTGATGTTAGTGGTTCCCTGTTAGTGGTTCTTTGTGATATGATGATCTATCCCTCTCTAACTCTCTCTCTCGCTTTGCCCACGCAGCGTCTTTTGAAGGCAGTGAAGAAGAACGCTACGAAAGGAGACCCTCAAAGCGTCATCTCGGCTGTCGACTATTTCTGTCGGCATTCTGAATGGGCCATGAACGTGGGGGACGAGAAAGGTAAAGTCCTGGATTTTCTCCCTCTTTGGGGCTTTACACACGACAGGGCCGGTCTGAACCATACCTGTGCTGGCTTGGTTATTTTCCTTTCACATTGTCTATTCCAGTACTGTTTCACCACAATTGTGGTGGACGTGTAACCAGGCCAGCCCGGTACAGCTCAGTTTGGTTTGGCTCTGTAGTGTAAATTAGCGTTAAGTGTGCCACTTTTCCAAGGAGTGTGCATTTCCTGATCCCTGACAATACGGCTAACCGTCCTGTCACTGTCCTCATACTCTCTCCTCTATGTGGACACCTGTGGATTCTCTTCCTTTAAAAATAATTATTTTACGAGAACATAGCCTGAAGACTTATCATAATGTTCTGTCCTGAATGTGAAGTGATGGAGTTCTCCTGTTCTGGGTCAATAAGACACACGCATGACTGCACATGCATAGTGGCATTTTATAGACATAAACACGCATGCGCGCACACACACACATCCACACCCACACGCTATTACATAACTGTTCAACAAGCAGTCAAAGAACTTGTTTGTCCTTCCTATGTCACCAGGGTAATTTAAAAAAACAAAAAAACAATTGTGTGATTTTCACTTTTCATTTTCAACTGCAAACACTGTCCCCCCTGGTTTGACACTCTTTGTAGTTTTGGAAATCACTGAATCTTTAAAAAAATAAATTCCCCCAAAGACACTATAGGGGGTCATTTTCTTTGGACTTTTTCTTTTGCTTTTTGACGACAGAACCTACGTCGACACTGGTACGGTGCTGGAGATAATGAATATGAGGTTTTAAAATAAATAAATAATAATAATAATAAAAAAGGGGCGAAGTATCCCTTTAAGACTAACAAACACATCCAGTAATCAATGTAATCTGAGAACTCCTAGAGCCTACAGAAGCTACCAACGGTGTGTTGTACAGTGAGTATCTGTCATGTACTGGTGTCATGTACTCGTGTGTGTTTTGGTAGGGGCTATCTTGGACAACGTGGTGTGTGAGGTCAGCCCGTCCACAGCCCTGGAGCTTGGCACCTACTGCGGCTACTCGTCTGTGCGTATCGCACGCCTACTGCCCCCGGGCACCAAGCTCATTACCGTGGAGTTCAACCCTGATTACGCAGCTGTAGCTAGACAAGTCATGGAGCACGCTGGCCTACAGGACAAGGTGAGAGGCCAGAGGAGACACAGAGAGAGAGAGGGCTAGAGGCCCAGTGGACTATAATATCACTGGAACAGTTTGATGTATTCAATGTATCATATGTTATGAATAGGAGACTATATCTGTACTGACAGGTGAGAGAGCTAAACTTGATTTATCCCTGGCTTAGGGCAATTAGTTTAAGGGCTACAGTGACGCATCGTTACAGCAGGCTACTGTACATGAACAACCGACGTACAGACAACAGACAACCCTATAGACACCACAATCACACAGTTCTATGTAGAAACCGTATGTATTGACAGTTTGTTAGTCTGGGAACAATTTACTTGAGGGGGGGGGGGGGATTGACATTCAAAGCAACTTATAAAGCATTCATTCCACCTCCATGAAGACCTGCAGGCACTGTGCTGTACTGTGTACCCCCTTCAAGTAAAGTGTTACTGAAGTTTTATTGATGTTATTTATTATGTTTTGGTTGTTTCAGATTTGTCTGGTGGAAGGATCGTCTGGAGATCTGATTCCTAAAATGGCCGAACTTTTTGGGGTTAAAACGTTTGACTTTATCTTCTTGGACCACTGGAAGGACCGCTACCTCCCTGATATCAAACTGCTGGAGGTAAGAAAACACAAATGAGTGCATTCGATCCAGTGAACATCATTCGGTGCTTGACACAGCAAGGTGATACCAATGAACTTGTCGACCCCTATGAACTCATCTGCCTTTAATCCAGTGAACAGGTGGAATGAACAACAGCCAAAACCATTACTTGCTTGTGTGTCGGTCATTACATCGGCTGTATGATTAGGCCGGCTAAATCGGTCTTCTTTTAAATCATTTAAAAAAAAAAAAACATTTCTCGAATTGCTTGATCAATCCATCAACAAAACAGGGATGTTATACTGATCAACTAGTTGACCACCAGGGTTAAAGGTAAGATGACATCACACGAGTCGGATGACTTCAGAGACGTTTCAGATTCATCCAAGCAAGACGTTTAACTTGCTAGCAATTCCATCAGTGCACAAACACTCTGCCAGTAGTCACCCTGCTGCTATTTTGTGTGCAATGTCTTATTGGATCAGAACTGTCCACTTTAAATCAGAACTGTGCCTCTCTCCTTAGGAGTGTCAGCTGCTGAGGAAAGGCACCATCCTGCTGGCGGACAACGTCATCTGTCCTGGAACCCCTGACTACCTGGCGTACGTCAGAAACAGCCCCCTGTACGAGAGCCAATATTTCAAGTCCCATCTGGAGTACACCAAGGTGGAGGACGGTCTGGAGAAATCTGTCTTCTTGGGATGAAGAGAGGCACGATACAGTACACTCAGAGTGAATAAACCTCATTGTTTACTTAAAAGGATCCTTGTTTGCTTAAGTACTGCCCATGGATGCACACACACACACAAACACACATGATACAGTACACTCGGTCAAGAAACCTCACTGCTTACTTAAAACAGGAT
The DNA here is from genome assembly GCF_951799395.1 of Argentina silus. NCBI lineage: Eukaryota > Metazoa > Chordata > Actinopteri > Argentiniformes > Argentinidae > Argentina > Argentina silus. The sequence goes on from NC_139662.1 coordinate 11,562,600, forward strand.
CCTTGTTTGCTTAAGTACTGCCCACGCACACGCAAACACACACAGCCTACTCTCTGAAACGAATTGACATTTAAAAAAAACAACCTATACAGGTGTCATACCCATATTTTGTTTGGGACCTGCATTTTTACAAGTGGAAGGGAAATAGGTACTATTACAATGCTGGTTTGACTGATTAAAGCCTCTTTTTTCCTTCCGTCTCCCAAAGATGCACACAAAGGATGAGGAGGTATAACATCCCAAATCACAATGCCTTGATTATAGGGTTTTAGGGTATAAAACTAGACTGGAACCAGCAAGTCATCTTGTTAACATAATACTAGTGTCTGTTTTAATCTGTCATAATAGTTTTTGTTTTTTTTCAATGCAGTGGTTAACATGACATTCTTTATGATTTTCTAATCATAAAGTTGTTGTTGTTGTCATTTCCAAATAGTTGACAACAGTTGCTGTACATTCCTATTTTTGTATGAAGGCTTTAATTAAGATTTGTTTGGAATACGTCTTTGTAACGATGAGTGATTTTTATCCTGACTTATTTCTGATATGGAATACATATGATATAACACTTAAGTATGCATTGTATTTTTTTTCAGTACACTGTAGCATGACCGTCTCTTATAAATGAGTTATTTATTGAAACATTTTACAAAAGGTTTATAAGAATCAGATCAGAGTTTTATTTATGACCCCAAAAATATTGTATTATTTCCAGCATCATAGTTTACAATGCATGAGCAAACAGATGACCAGTCCAAGTCAAGTGTCAACGATTATAGTTAATTAATTACTGATACCTGTGACAGAGTTATAAACACTAGAAGGCACATTCCTCAAAATGAATGTGATTACAAGGGGAGCGCCATGTAGTCAACCATTGTTTCCCCATCTTCTCTTATCTGAGTGGGTAAATAAACTGTTGGTGATATAGTGCAACCTGCTATGCTGGAGTGTTCGCCCAACTCAACTCCAGTGTCTCAGGTCAGTTATTTATTACAGCCAGTAGATGGCGGCATGCACCTGAAAGCCATTTACAATCCATAGATAAACCTATTGAGGAAGACCATGGCCAGTGCCTTCTCTAGTGATGTATCTCTATGGGGTGAACACGCTCAGTCTTTCTCCCTTGAGTCTGTGCGCCTTAACAGAGCCTTCTCTCAGTGCTGCTCACACCAGGTCTTCATCAGAGCACAATAACACACAGCCAAGTCTTATCAGCATCATGATTCCTGACCCATTGTGTTCATCAACCACTGATGGACTGAAGTCAGTCCTTGTTTTTGCTGATGATGAAAGATCTTGGCCAGAAGAGAGACATTAGACTGGCACCACACACGCACCACACACACGCACGCACACATACACACACACGTTAGTCCTAGTTTTTGCTGCTGTTGAAGATCTTGGTCAGCAGTGAGACGTTTGACTGGGACTTCTCCTGGTGGACCTTTGCTTTGTCCTGGGCCACCTTCAGGTTCTTCTTGGACATGGTCTGTCTTTGCAGGCGTCTCAGCTGGATCTCCTCCTCCGTCTGCCTCTGGGTAAAGTCATACGTCTTCTCCTCCATCTTCTCGCCCTTCCTCTCCCTCTTCTTCCTGAGTTTGGCCAGGTTCTGGCTCTTCTCCACGTTGGCCAGGTAGAAGTTGGTCTCCCGTTTGGCCTGGGAGATCTCGGTTCTGAGGCGCTGCTGAAGGACCGTCTGCTCGTAGGCCAGGCGCTCACTCAGGTGGCACCACTGGAACCTGTGGAGATACTGACCGAAAGACGACAAGGTGATTCACTTCAGACACTGAAAACGTCATATAGGACATAGACCTACAAACTAAAATCCATTGTTGAATGTACAGTAGTTACGTTAGAATGTCAACCAAGGAAGACCAAGTCAAAGGGGCTGAAGGATACCTTGATGCACCAGAGGTCACTGCTGAAACGGTTCCTTTTGCGTGCGCCCATGGGTGTGTTGTGAAGACTGGCTGCCACCCTCTTGGCCAACCGCTTGTCCCTGAACTCTACCCAGCCTTCGGTGAAACTGCTGGTCTTGGAGCCTGCCTTCTTCTTCTTCCTCTTGACTGACCGATCTGAGGAGGACAATTTAAAAGACAGTTAAATGATGGTCCTCTGTGGCTCAGTGGGTAGAGGCGCTAACAACGCTTAGGTTGTGGGTTTGATTCCTGCTGGGACCCTATATACTGAAATGTATGCACTCACTGCAATGTAAGTCGCTTTGGATAAAAGCGTCAGCTAAAAGGCATATATTATATTATTCTGATATATTACAATCATTTGTGTGTGTGTGTGTGAGAGGTTATTGAGACACGCGGCCAGCTGTTTGAGAGAAGGTGTGAGTCCTGGACAACCTGCTCAGTGGTGAGTGTATGTTGTTTAGTAGGACAAAACACTGTACTGTAGCAGGGGTTAAAACTGAGTGTGCTGGAAAACCTTGTCAGTGCACAGGATATAGATTTCTGGGGCTCAATTGAATTTCCTGTCGTTTTCGGCTATACAATCTTACATGTCACTTAAAAGGACGTTTTTTTCCATTTAATAGAGACAGGAAGAAAGAGGGAGAGAGTGAGTGTGCGTGCGTGTGTAATAAACATGTATAATGTCCACATCTGTGTGCGCATTTCGGACAGTTCTGAAGGATGTCATCATGATAACAATGACCAGAAACATTGAAATCCAATCTGTGACAGACGTTAGATCAATAAGTGGTTGTAAGTGCAGTCTCACCCTCAGGCTGTAAGAACACCCTTCCGATCTCTCCGTACACACTGAGCATGTTACGCATGTGTTTGGGCCTGAGTCTAGGGGGGATGTGACCCAAATACACGATTCCCGGTAGCACCCCCTTCTTGGTTATTGACACCTTTTTGCTTTTGGCTCCGTCCGTCTGTCCTTTAACATCCGTGTCATTGTCTTCGTCATTCTCTTCATCATCATTCTCTGGGATCTCCTCATCCTGCTCATCTTCATTTTCTTCCTCTTCATTTACTTCATCTCCATTTTCCACTGCTACAGTCCTGGACCCTTCTCCGGCATCGTGGTCGTCCTCAGTCACGTCCTCAGTCATTTCAGTCTCCTCGGTGTCCATCCTCTCCTTACTTTCCATAGAACGCAGGTCCAGAAACAGATACAATAGACTAGAATTGGAGTAGAAAGACATGAGGTTTTAACAGGGCAATCTTATCAACTGGATTATAGACATAGTATGCATGCCACTATTGTGCATGTATAGCCTAGCTATACATTCATTGTACAGAACCGTACTCTGCACACAGAGATGTATATATTGCTATGTTACGCCTAGCTATGGGCACGTATAATCGCTAGTTAGCCTAGCTAGTAGCATGTTGCTAGCAGAATGTTGCTGGCAACGCTTTGGGCAATTTTCCACACAATTCAAGTCACAACCGTTCACCTTGGCTTACCGTGTACAGAGTACCAGAGTACCAGATAATTGCGTTCAAAGTTCAAACGCGATTATCAATGAATTCCATCCAGTAATTTAGCAAATCTACACTGAAATGCATAGGAAAACAACTACAGCTTGGCAGAGGCTACACATGGGCAGGAAATGAAGTGTTGTTACGCATGGCAAGCAGAGCCACATGGCTTCCTGTATGTTTCTTACTCTAACACAAGGTGGCGACATTACACTGAGAATAAAATCACTTTCTTGGATTCATCTATCTAAAAAAGTTTTAAAAATATATAAACATTTAAAAAAAAAAAAAGTCAAGTTGCTTACAATACAACTTGAACTTGATCAAACCGGAGGGGCCGAGAATGCATATTCATATGATGATATTATTCAATAAATACAACTACACATGTGTTATGTACAGTACTTTATCTATTTCAGCAGCATTACATACAGTTTTAGAAAAAAGTTCTAGTTCCAAAAAAAGGTTAGGGCTAGGGTTTAGGGTTCATCTGGGGTCCATGTTGAACACTTTCCACAGAGGCTTCTACATGGAACCCAAAACAGTTCTACATGGAACCCAAAAGGGTTATCAAAGGGTTCCTCTACAAGGGCAAATGAAGAACCCTTTTGTAACCCTTTTTTTCCCCCTAAGAGTGTAGGCCTACTGAGATTATAATCTAACAAAAAAAAAAGTCCACACGATTCTAGGCCACGTATTGAAAATGCATGGCACTTTATCTCATCGCTTCCTCACGGCAATCTGATTCAAAGCCAGTGCATGAATAGAGCACTAGAGACAGTGCAGAGCCCTGGGACTACCATCTACCCCATAGACTGCAGCCTAGGAATGAGACAACATTTGAGATGCAGCATAAAGAAATGTAAACTCGGAGGATCTCATAATGGATAGAAATCCTCACTGCAATTATGTGTTTACTTCCCCTGCAGGGTTGCATTGGTGCTTTATTATGCATGACCATGTGCCTGTCGCATGTGTGTTCCTCCTGCATTATTGAACAGGATGACTCGAGCTTACTAAGTGCTTTGCAACGCTGTCAGTAGTCCGACCTATCTATTTTAAATATAACCCTGAACACTACAGCAGCAGGCAGCCAGCATTCCTCAGGGAAGAAAGAAAGATGGCATGTTTCATATTGAATGGCCGTTATGTAAAAGCTGGCTGGAAGATGGAGAAAGTGGAATGTCCGTATTTCTGCCTTTATTTAATTAATTTCTATGCCTCTTTGTTGAATAGAAGTCGGCACTGGAAATTTTGGATGCATTATTTGTGTTCACACATTGGGGAAATTAACAGTCAAGGGCGGTGATTGTATATTGTTTGTTTATACTTAATAAACACTGTAATAAACTGAATAAAACATATCTCTGTCAACCGAGGAACCAAGCTTGATAACCATTGTTGCTACTGAATAGATCATGAAAATAGATATTGTTGTACCTCTGTGCCAGTCCAATTATTATAACGTCATTTTATTGTAGAAGTTGTGTCTCCCATGAAGCATGATTATAACCATGAATTGTGTACCAAATCAATATACTCTACCAGGTTCCTGACACCACTAAACTAACTATTGATTGAGGTCATTCTCATTCGCATTATCAGGCGAGGAAACAGATGATGCATTCGGATAATTCAGCCTGTAATTGAAAACATAATCTTTGTCGAAAATAAATATTGCTCGATATATTCAATGAGTCATTCAGATGACTCATTGAGTAGATATTGTGCGATGTTTCTTTTCAATTAGGATGAATTATCTAAATGCATCATCTGTTTCCTCCAATGGGGTCCTAATTAAACCACAGACATAGGAGGTGAGGTAGTGTGTGACAGATAGGAAACGCCTCGCAGAGTGTGTGTCTGTTTGATCCGGCGGGTGAATGACAGCTCAAGACATGCATTTGACAGGGCACTGTCCACCGAATCTGTAGCCTATGCATAACAAAACATCTTTAAAATTAGGATGGGATGAATCAGGTGCGACAGGACAATAGGAAGACAATAAGAGAGGAAACACGAGGTGGCATGGATGACGGTCGCTGCCAGACGACGTTTCAGGGCTGAGTTTCAGGCGCGGCTGTGTTATCACATGACGAGTCGGAGGAATTATTGAATTATGAGGAGGAAATCAAAGACGGCAGATTATGCGAGGGAGCTTGGGAGGAAGGAGAGAGTACAAAGCATGACAAGTGACAAGACAGAGAAAGAGTGTATTTCCAGATGATTGTACTGTACTTCACTTGTGTTTGATAAAGGATTTCTTACATAGGAGTTTGAATTGTAGTTAGGGGCCTTTAACAAGATGAATGACAAATACATATTTTGGTAACTTTGGTAATTGGGAAAAATGACGTAACATCAGAGCAACAGTTGATTCCACTACATTAATTATCTTGTGGGGTATTCATTCATGAAAGGCTTGGCTATACAGTAGGGAGTCTATTTCAACATGAAAAGTCTGCGTCACAAAAAATGGTTTACTCTTTTTAAAACAGCAAATATTTACAGCCAGAAGTAGTCTGGTCCCGTGGTGATGATTTTTCATATTTTGTGTTGTCAGAGAAAACAAAGCCAAGAGCCAAACTGCGGAGAGTCAGTGTTCTCTTCCAATCCTACGAGAGTTGTGACCATGACGGTCTGAACATCAAAGTGCATCCTTGACGGGAGATCCAACAACAGGAGATAAACACTGAACCATCTGTCTGGACCGTTCTGACAGCACCAGTTACAATCACAAACACAAACACAAGCACACACACACACACACACACACACACACACACACACACACACACACACACACACACACACACACACACACAGTGCACCACAGGCAATGCCTCTCACAACCCATTAGGTGAGTCTGAGTCTTCGTTTCATAGGTGACAAACTGCTGAGATCAACAATAGACAGACAGAGAGAGAGAGAGAGAGAGGGAGGGAGAGAGGGGGGGGGTGGCGGGGGAGAGAGAAAGCGAGAGGTGGTGGGGAGAGAGAGAGAGAGAAAGTGGGGGAGGGAGAGAGAGAGAGAGAGGGAGAGAGGAGATAGAGAGAGAGTATGACAGGGCCACCCCTCTCCCTTACAGAGAAAGTGTGTATAGGTGCCCAGAAGCTCCTGGCACTAATGATTTATTTACTGTTTTTTAAATATTGATCGAGGGGGGAAAAAGCAGATGTGCAAATGAGCAGCAGGAGGTACTGTTTTCCCTCTGATATATATGCATAATGTGTTACAGAAGCAAGCGTTTTCATCTCTTCCTTCGCAAAGAGATTGGAACTAAGAGCGATATGGAATCAAACCAAAATTAAACACATCTGAAAGCATATATTCAGATAAGCATCCTGTCCTGAGGATATATCTCAAAAAGTGCTGGCGTTTTGCATAATTTAAAATTTACTGAAATGTCAGTGCTATGATTAGAATCAGCTTTTCACTTACAGTGAACTTACAGTCACTTAGGCTTGAATAGATACTTGTGGAATCCCAGATAATATGTTGCCATTCACATAATGTAGCCTAGTTGCTTATACAGTATTTAAAATAAGTCAAATAGTATTGTAATCATATTGGTCCGTTTCAGTTGTAAACGTGTTTCATCATTTCAGGATCAATTTGTGGGGTCCACACAGAGCCGGCTCTACCTGTTATGGGGTCCCCAACAAATCATAACTACAGGATGGATACAGGAGTCAAACTGATGCTGTCAGTATGTTTTGTTACTCTACTCCAGATCAAAACTTTATAGAAAAAAATAAAAAAAGATCAAATAGAACATACAGGAAAGTGTGAAATAAAATAATCACGTTGGCTCCTCTTCCAGAATGGGCTTTGTTCTTTCTACCTCCACTGTGCCCTAATGTGGAGGCGGTGAATGGGAGGCATGCCCCAGTGGTTCAGGGCTTAGCCTATTCCTGGCACCCTGTGCCCGTGCCAGGAGAGAGAGGTGAAATTCTCCCGGCCCGTGGCCAAGCCATGAGCCAGCTGTGCACAGCAAGACATTGCGAAGCACAGCAGCCAGCCAGTCAGTCAGTCAGTCAGTCAGTCAGCCAGCCAGCCAGCCAGCCAGTCAGCCAGCCAGCCAGCCAGCCAGTCAGCCAGCCAGCACTAGCCATGCTCAGTCCCAAAAAAACACAGCCGGCAGACAGGACACGACAAGACACAAGGGGCAATAAGGGCTCACTCCCTCTCCACTTTACAGCGTGATTGCTGTCCATTGCTGCTACTCGTGGATGGAGCTTAGCCATGCATCTTAAAGCACATCATCACATGTCCTGTGGGTTGTCCTCCCACTCATTCAAGAGTTCAGCAGTGTGCTGCTGATTTGCGGGGGGGGGGGGGGGGGAGAGCTACTGTAACTGTAGTCAGCTCTGTCTTAGCAGATGAAAAGGGATGCTGCTGGGTTAGATATTAAAGATGGGGATGGGTGGGAGGGGGGGAGGGGGGGAGGCAGTGACTGTTCATTCATAATAACATGGAATTACAGTTTATGTGATTGTGGCTACATTATGGCTAAATCTCCATCACTGCTCCTGCGACAACTGCGACGGTCAAGTGGAGGAGCCGAATGTACCGATGTATTTTCCCTCTCTTTTGTCCCTTTTATTTGTATGTTTTCACATGTTTTGAATGCATGTTTTTCATATGTTGATTATTCTTTTTGCGAAATTAGCATTTGATATAACTGATTTAGGCGCAGTGAATTCGGCACTGTATGTGTGAATGTAGTAATAGAAGATACTGAGTTATCATGTCATGTCTGGATGTCAATCTATTGACTCGTTCTAGGAATCATTGTCTACCTGTCATTTGATACAGAACATGAGATGTATTAACATTGATTACTGTGGTCTAAGCCATTTTGTTTTCTCTTCACAAGGCAATTGCAGAATATTATGTAGATATCTCACAGGGGGAGTTTAGTAACAGGGAGAGTTCTAAATCACACATGATAATGAAAAACTGTGAATAACATTGTAACAACTATGATATTACTAAGCTATTACTATGAAATCAATAAACATATCGCACATTGCTATACAACTTGGTTTAAAATACTCTCACATATTGCAAATCCAAAGCATATAACCACATATGATGACATGTAAGAGAGCTTTAATCACTCATTCAAATTGTTTTTCTTTTTTTTATATTTCAGATGTTTTGTTGCTACAATTTGGCCTAACAAAGTTTGTGTCCCCCATTGGTGTCCCTAATGTTTCTGAATACCAACATTACCACCAAGTGTGATAAAAAGTAATCTGGTTTATTTGTTTTTTAGTTTCTTTTATGGTATGGTTACAGTAAGGTCTTGGTGAGACCTGGTGAACACTTTAGAGAATCGCTGGGCACAACACAGTTCCATGTAGTTACACAATGCATTAAAAACACCAGGGTTTGGGAAAAGTATTCTTTTTGGGATGACCTTCTGATGAACAATGAAGACAACTGTGATTTGATATCCTCGAAGCACTTGGCTGCTTTGGTATGAATGTAGTCTTGGAGCATCCCCCAGAGCACATCCAATTTTAATAACGTCAGCCCCTGCAAACTTTCTCTTTCATGGCTTTAAAAATACAATGCGTCTATTACTTATGCATGATTTAAGGGGGCATTGCATGCACACCCTGCTCCATCAATGTGCCTCTGCATTTTAGAATGAGATTATCCTTTAATACCTTAATATCCTTTAATATTGTGCTCTAAAGGTATAGTGCAGTTTTTGGTTGTTGTTTTTTTTAATGCTTTTTTGCCATATTGTGAACAATCTTTTATTGCAAGTGCCAAACAGAAGTTGACTGTCATTGAAACAGTAGTTTGGTTGAGAAGAGCAATATAGGACTTTTAGCATTTAAATTTGTCTTGAGGATACCAGTTCAATACAATATGGGCAGATTAGGAGAGGTAATGGTCATTATTGAGAATAGGAAGTTATTGACTTCAAACCCACTGCTGATGAAATCTTGAATGAACCATTAGCATTATTGATCTGTAAAAAAAAAAGGTGTCAGGTTTGCCTTCACCTCATATACACTGTGTTATACATTCATGTATAGGTTATTATCTTATAAATGGTCAAGATGTTGACTTAATGGACCAACAAAGGTCAAGTCACAGAACACACACACACACACACACACACACATTTTTAATCCACATCAATCATTATTGTTGCAGAGAGAGAGAGAGAGAGAGAGAGAGAGAGTGTGGAAGGGGAGAGTTTGAGAAAGAAAGAAAGAGAGAGAGAGAGAGAGAGAGAGGGGGGGAGAGAGAGAGAGGGAGAGAGAGAGACACGGGGAAAAGCAGGCTTTAAAGAGATTTGATAGTGATTTGAAGCGTCACAGTTGTGAGGAATGCTGCACATTTTCACGTGTGATGCGCGACATTAAAAGCCTCGAAAGCAAGTTATAAAGGCTTGAATCCGATTAATGGAAGACTTTTTCTTCAATATTCTTAATAGACACATTTTTTTCAAGGTTTAAAAAAAATGTTTGAGACAAGTGAAAACTGCTTTCGCTGAGAATTAACGTGCAATATTTGTATTTGGCTTTTGGATGTTTTCAATGACTTTGTATTTCTAGGAGCAAGTTAATGAAACATCAGGATGGCATTTTCAGGTAAGTTATACATACTGTACACCTCTCATGATCTTATGTCAACATCAACAATTAGCTTTGAAAATGGCAAATATTGATAGGCATTTATCAGCTTTTTGGACATGCACTGAGTTGTGGGTGATTTTCGGTCGGTCATATGTGACCACTGTACATCAATACAAACATAACGCCAATTTCATAATATCAGTGATAAAAAATCTGCAAAATGGTAAATTGTCATAAGCATCGCAAAATAGCCTACATGAGCACACTGTTGAAACTTGGCACAGGGACACGTCATGGATCTAGCGATGCGCAAAGTTGTTCAATGGACTAGTTTCTCGAGGGAAAGGATATGTCTCCAAAGCTGTCTGGAACTGTATTTGCCGTAGATCGCACGAGTCGTGTTTCTTCTGCGACAGCGTGCATGTTCGGTAAAGCTGACTGCTGAAGTTGCTGTTTTCTTCCATAAATTCATAATTATGCGTGTGAGGTGGGATGACACGACGCGATCCGCGTTTACCTGTACAACTCTACCTGCAGGTGCAGTGCGCAGATTTGAGATGTTTTTGGTTGCACAAAGTGCGTGTGAGTGTGTGAACGTTACAGCAAGTATTTCTTTAAATAATGTCTTACCGTGTTTATACTGAAATGGTTATACTCTTTTTAAGGTTATGTTGTTCATCTGTTGTACACTGGTGACCCTGTCAATGTGATTTATGTGGTTTAATTAAATGTGGTCATACTTCTTTATCACCAGCTTGTAATTCTTCTGCAAAGTAGGCTACTTGGTTTATCCTTCACTTTCATGACAGTTGTTGTGGTGAGGGGTTGTATGCTGAGGCTTTTCTCGCTATACCATGAGACATAATAAGGAAAGGGTCTGGGGTGGCAGTTGAGCATCCTTTGAGCATCAGCCAGGTACTGTACTCGGACTGAAATCCTTCAGAAAGGATGCATTGAGTTTGAATCACATCGTAGAGCATCGTTGCTATAGTGTTTCATTGAAAATGTATGTTTTCCCCATATAATCCATTGTGTGGTGCAGGCTACGTTGTAGAAATGTGGACCAGTTTAGCTCGTCATCAACAGTATATGAGTATTGAAATATACCATAACAATACACATGGTAAATCTCTCAATATGATATATATGAGACCCTACATACAGTATCAATGAGATCTGGTGTATTATCAGCTTTGATGTCTGTTGTGACCTGTAGCAGGCAATTGTAATACCACAAAGGGGCATCCGTTCTCGTGGGTTAATGGGCTAAACGAGATGTTCCAGATGTTTCTGAACGCCCACGCAGATAATACAAGGTTGTATAACAGACCTGTGTCAAAAATATACAAATGCCAAAGGCTTTCAAATAATTTAGCTGCACTTGATATCATTTTCCTGGATGTAACCAATAGGATTGTCCCCAAGCCAAATCAAGCACACCTCAAACACTTTCAAGTATTTGACATGTGTATTTGACCCAGGTCTGGGTTGTGAATGCGATTACTCAAGTCATGACACATGCCACTATAGCCAAGAGGCATCCGACTGTCATGCAGAAGCCCAGCCTCCGTGAGTCCTGCTGTATTCTTGGTCACTGAGTTGCTCTGTTGATGTTCTATCTACAGCCTTCAGATACTCAGGTTTGGTGCCAGGTTTCACACCTGGTCAATCCTAGAGGAACATTCATGGATCTCAATCCATGGGCAAAACAGCAATGGAAATGAATATCCAGAGGTATTGTCTTGGTCAGTTGAATATACAGTATTATGATTATGACTTAGGTGCTTGAATGGTGCTTGAATTATGTATTTCTGGAGCCTGTTTGTCAATTGCGACCACAGGTGTTGTGCCTTTGTTTCTTTCCCCATTAAGGAATATTTCAGCATTAATTAATTATGAATGCCTTAATCATCATTCATATAGTTTTACCCCAAATGCATCTTGGTCATTTTTTCTAGCATCACCATTTTTGTAGCTTCTCATACGTGTTTCACAATGGAAGGACATCATCAGAGAAAAAGATCTTGATAGATTCAAACACACTCATTGTCTTATGCCTAGAGGTGCTACGTTGGTTCGTCATCAAAATGTCGCCTATACCTCAAGGTGATTTTTATCATATAATGAGAATGACTCATTATGCTTGTATGGCTTTCCGTGCATCATCAAGGGGTCATCCTCAGTGTGCATACTGAGTGACATATTTCAAAAAATGGAAAATGCTACCAAAATAGTTTTAGGGGTTTAAGGGATAATCCAGCTGTAGGGGAGATTAGAGTATATAAACAAATGATAAAAGTAGATGTAATTATAGCAAGCCAGTGGATGTATTATAAGTCAAATATCTGACTTGTTAATTAGGTTCACCTTGAAGACTCTCCTCTTCCTCGTGGGCATTCTTGGCATAGTGTTATCACACATTTGGGGACAGTCAGGATGCCACTTGATTGACTGATGACTCAGTCATGCCTCTGGACAATCAAGAGCTGCATTTGAATCATGTTCTTTTCTATCTAGTACAAAATACCATACTGTTTTCTCTCTCTCTGAAAAACTGTTTCTAAGGTCATAAATAAACAGGTATACCAGGACCTCAAGAGGGCACATATATATGACCAATACCAATATACTCTACCAATGTACTATATTGTACAATGTACTACTGTACATCCGTCAAAGGCAGATTACATCAGACATGGCATATGAATTGCGTTTCAATGTTGAAAAATGTGCTTGAATTAAAATACTTAGAAGTCAGTTTGATTAGTCATCTCCTGCTTTCCTACAGTACTTTAGTACAGTACTGATTAATATGGGAGGAATGATTTAACTGTTACTGTTCTTCTCGTGACTGACATCTAGACCTCCAAAGCAGTCTGTCAGCAGGACATGAAGGGTGATTGTAAGGGTAAAAAAAGACCATTAACTCACAACATTAATTCACATGGGTTCTCTAATGCAGTCTATCCTTATGTAACATATGCATTGTAACATGAACAACATGCTCACAGTATAAACCAAGGCTCAAATTACAGTACTGAGCCCCCCCCATAACAAATCAGGGCCACCTCAAAAGAACTGACATTTCATTGTGGGCTCCCCCAAAAATGTTAAAAAGATCTGCCTTGGCCCCCCCCCCCCGCAAGAGTAGTTGCGTGACTCGCAAAAGTCTATGTGTAATTTGAACCCTGGTACAAACTGCGATTAGAACAACCACAAATTGGCCATATCTATTATTAATACGGCCCGTTATGTTCACCAGTTAAAGTGGTGTTTATCACCATAAAAATTGCATTTACTAGAGTGTGCACCAGGGACTGCTTGTCTCTCACGTTTAACATCCAAACTCGCTCCTCTGCCACTTCGAACCATGCTCTAAAATCCAATTAAGTCATGAAGAGGCAGCTTTAAAACATAATTAGCGTGCAAAATTGAAAACAACGTTTAAAACTTTGGACAGTTGGCAGCTAGAGACAGCAATTGAACATCACAGAGGGGTCAGAGTAAGCGAAGAAAGTAATGCTTCGCCTCGGAAATTCATGTCGAAGACGTTTTCACTGTGCATAGTAAATTGGGGTGACAATTTTCCGAGCCTATTTGATAGTAAGTGTGGTCGTTGTTATCAGCTAGTGAGAGACTCAGTGACAGAGGGGCCCTCTAGGCATGGCATTAAGATGAAAAGAACACTGAACATAATTAATTTAATTTGAAAAGTGTAAAATGTCAGAAGTGCTAATTTTCCTTCCCCAAAACGCAAATATTACCGACATGGCATTTACTGTAGTGTAGTTATTGTCCATTTCATTTTTTAATGATGGCTGATTTCCATGTAATCTTACAAAATTCAAATGTATGGCTGCCTCTGCTTATTTCCAATACTCCAATAGTCTATCTCGCATTAACATTGGATATTGCTTGATCTTTATTCCTATACATATGCCTCAACCACGTAGCATATTATGTATGTTGTCTAACGTAACCATGTAATGTAATAGATGTTATCAAATAACAATGCATCCCTATGTTCCCCCTAGAATTCCCAATGCTCTGTCCAACTCTGCTTCTATTTATTAAATCTTATTCTATTCTGTTTACGTTTTTACCTTTATCTCTGTCTCTTGATGCACCTCCTGTGAATGTCTATTGAGCCATCATTCCTTTTCATTTGCCTCATCCACGTTACATACATACATGTATAAGTAATGAAGCGCTATTTAAAGTTGCCTGTATATAACCATGCAACCCTATTGAGCAATCATTCATATCAATATGCCTTGCATACACTTACGTTGCCTACATACATGTATATTACAGTGCATTCTGAAAGTGTTCAGACCCCTTAACTTTTTCCACATTTTGTTATGTTACAGCCTTATTCTAAAATGGATTTAAAAAAATTGTCTTTTTTTTTCCTCATCAATCTACACACAATACCCCATAATGACAAAGTGAAAACAGGTTTTTAGAAATGTTTGCTAATTTATTAAAAATAAAAAACTGAAATATCACATTTACATAAGTATTCAGACCCTTTGCTATGCCACTTGAAATTGAGCTCCGGTGCATCCTGTTGCCATTGGTCATCCTTGAGATGTTTCTACAACTTGATTGGAGTCCACCTGTGGTAAATTCAATTGATTGGACAAGATTTGGAAAGGCACACACCTGTCTATATAAGGTCCCACAGTTGACAGTGCATGTCAGAGCAAAAACCAGGCCATGAGATCGAAGGAATTGTCCGTAGGCCTCAAGATTGTGTCGAGGCACAGATCTGCGGAAGGGTACAAAAAAACCTCTGCAGTATTGAAGGTTCCCAAGAACACAGTAGCCTCCATCATTCTTAAATGGAAGAAGTTTGGAACCGCCAAAACTTTTCCAAGAGCTGGCTGCCCGGCCAAACTGAGCAATAGGGGGAGAAGGGCCATCGTCAGGTAAGTGACCAAGAATCCAATGGTCACTCTGACAGAGCTCCAGAGTTCCTCTGTGGAGATGGGAGAACCTTCCAGAAGGAAGGTCTCTGCAGCACTCCACCAATCAGGCCTTTATGGTAGAGTGGCCAGACTGAATGCCAAGTGTCACGTCTGTAGGAAACCAGGCACCGCTCATCACCTGGCCAATACCATCCCTACGGTGAAGCATGGTGGCAGCATCATGCTGTGGGGATATTTTTCAGCGGCAGGGACTGGGAGACTAGTGAGGATCAAGGGAAAGATGAGCAGAGCAAAGTACAGAGAGATCCTTGATGAAAACCTGCTCCAGAGCGCTCAGGACTTCAGACTGGGGCAAAGGTTCAACTTCCAACAAGACAACGACCCTAAGCACACAGCCAAGACAATGCAGGAGTGGTTTGAGTGAGTGAGTCTCTGAATGTCCTTGAGTGGCCCAGCCAGAGCCCAGACTTGAACCCGATCGAACATCTCTGGAGAGACCTGAAAATAGCTGTGCACCGACACTCCCCATCCAACCCGACAGAGCTTGAGAGGATCGGCAGAGAAGAATGGGAGAAACTCCCCAAATACAGGTGTGCCAAGCTTGTAGCTTGTAATCGCTGCCAAATGTGCTTCAACAAAGTAAAGGGTCTATAATACTTATATAAATGTAATATTTCAGTTTTTTATTTTAATAAATTAGCAAACATTTCTAAAAATCAGTTTTGGCTTTGTCATTATGGGGTATTGTGTGTAGATGAGGGGGAAAAAAAGAATTTAATCCATTTTAGAATAAGGCTGAAACATAACAAAATGTGGAAAAAGTGAAGGGGTCTGAATACTTTCTGAATGCACTGTATGTTACCTACTTTACATGTAATGTGCAGCAGTGCCTTTGCCCAGCCATGATGTCAAAGAGGGCTCTGAGGGCTGACTTGATGGGTCAAAACCATGAAAGGGATAGTTCACTTTTTTTTTACACCTTAGTCAGATGTTTCCTTACCCTGAAAGTAGTCTATGGGCCACAGTTGGTTAAATAGACATGACTAACTTCAAATAACTTAACCCTAACCCTAACAAAAAAACAATGGGAGTGACGGCAATTAAACAAAGTTCAAAGTTGCATGGCCAAATCAACTCAAATGAACTTTCTGACTTGGAACGCACCCCCCCCCAACCTTGCATTGCGTACAGTACATACATGTATACGATGTTACCTACAGTAACTGTAAAAGATGTTACTTTACAATGCCTTTTAAAGAGAGCTCAGTATTCCACATCCAACATCCAAGGCCTCTATCCAAACAACAGATGTCTTTATAAAGCATTACAACCCTATTGGGCCACAGCCGGTCACACCATCACCACTAAAAATCAGCATTCAAATCCACTTTCTGCAATGAAAATAAGCTACATATCATCTCATTACACTGTTTACAGTTTTCATTCGTACAATGTGAAGGGATTACCATACAATCTTGCAATAGGGGGCGTGCCCTGTGCTATTGACTGAATGAAAAATGTAACCCCACTCTGCTGGAAAAAAATATGATATTTGCTGGAGAATCATAAATATTAGTTTGGCCTTTGCTGACATCTCTCAGATTTGTATTCAACGGGTAGGCCTAAATCCTGGCTTGTCTGACCCTCATTATATTTTCCTCTCTGTTCCCTCTACTTTCCAATTATATCTATTTTCCCATTTTCTACTGTCCTCCCCTACCAAAAAAGGGATAAATGCAATTTAAGGCCTTAAATTGAATCAATAATCTCAATAGATCATATTATGTCTTATTACGACTTAGTCCTCTTAAATGCTCCACTTTCTTTACTTTCGGCTCTGTCTCTCACAGGTGCCTCAAGTTCTGTAGAGGGTGAAGACTTGTGCCAATAAAAGTCCCAGCACCATGACATCACAATTGCCCTCGCCCCACCATCACCACCAATATGGAACATTCCCGAGCTGGGCCTTAGGATGGAGCTGGAAAGGCTCCCGCTCCTCCACCACCACCACATGGCGCCACCTCCTACTATGGATGCTGTGGGTGGGCCTGATGACCCCCCCGGGATCCTGGGCCACCCACCATGGCATTCACCCCCACTCCATCAAGATCCCAGGGGACATCACCCTGGGGGGCCTGTTCCCCGTCCACGCCAGGGGACCCCACGGCCTGCCCTGTGGGGAGATCAAGAAGGAAAAGGGGATCCACCGTATGGAGGCCATGCTGTACGCCCTGGACCAGATCAACAGTGACCCGGAGCTGCTGCCCAACATCACGCTGGGGGCCAGGATCCTGGACACATGCTCCAGAGACACCTATGCCCTGGAGCAGTCGCTCACCTTCGTCCAGGCCCTCATCCAGAAGGACACCTCGGACATACGCTGCTCCAACGGAGAGCCCCCCATCATACGCAAGCCGGAGCGCGTGGTCGGGGTCATCGGGGCGTCCGCAAGCTCCGTGTCCATCATGGTGGCCAACGTGCTGCGTCTGTTCGAGGTGAGACGCCAGTTAATATCCTACATGTGGTTAGAATTCACCTGTGTGTTGTTTAAATGTGTAACCGGTTACTTCATGTTCTATATAAGGTCAATGCCTAACATGTGCAATTAATTCACATCTCCCTATTAAGACTTTGTTTCGGTTGCACCCCGACATATAGTCGGTCTTACCCCTCAAATATCCTACAAGTGTTCAGATTAACCAAGGCACTGTTTAATAATAGACCAGTTTATTCATGTTCTATTTAGTAATCCATACAATATGTATGAGGTTTAGCCGCTGTGTTCTGTCCATGAGGTCAGTGTGACCCTGAGGCTTTGGCTGTATGAATGCCACTGATGGGAAGTCCTCTCTCCCACAATCCCCTCTGAGTGGGCCCAGTCACATGGGCCTGCTGTGGGACAGTCCATCCAGCCGAGTTAAGTGCTGCAGTTAATTGACAATAAGGATTTAGACAGTGTGTGGCTAATCATGTTTAGAACTCTGAGCACCCGTCAGGCTCCACTATTGTCCTCCCTCGGATGGGTTGGCCTGGACCGGATAGTGTCTGGACAGAAGATGATTTATAACGACACACTTTTCATTCGATGAAACAAAACGAGAATGTTTCCAATCTCGACTACATCGCGTCTTCGTGTCATAGGCGAAGAGTAATGTGAGCCAATATCATAAGCTCTGTAATTGAATGTGTGAATGGGGTCGAAGAACAAAAAAGCATTCAAGTTGGATTCTTCATGGAATTTACTCATCTAGTTTCTAGTGAAAAGGTCAGGTGTTATTTGTGGTAATACTTTTCAAGATGTGTTATCAGTTAGATGTATTCAGTAGCATGCTTTGGGTCAAAAAGATGACACATATGATCAAGTCAAATAAAAATGTAATAAAAGATGAAACACATATATGATCAAGTCAAATAAAAATGTAATAAAAGATGAAACACATATATGATCAAGTCAAATAAAAATGTAATAAAAGTCCGAGCTCCGGTAATAGTAACAATACAAAATAACCTTGTGTGCAAATATGACCAATTAGCTAACATTCAAATTATGAATATGCATGGTAAACTGAATTAATGAATATATGATTAAAGGTACTCAAAATGTGTGCTTTGTAGCGTTGTGTAAAGTCGTCATTGGATTGAGCATTATTGCAAGTATATAAGTAAATAGAAATTGAATCATGCATGAGATGTTAAATTCATTGGAGTGGGAGGAGCAAAGCTACAAGCCCGAGGAGAACAGAACCACCCTCTCTTATGCTAGGGCTCCGCTTGTCATTTGCAGTTTGCTGTATATACTGTAGACTATACTAGATGTGATCTAAAAGGCAAGATAAATGTTACGAAGAAAAACTGTCAACAAATTACCCAGAAAAAAGTTTAAACAAGTGTCTTGTAGGGCCAACAAGTGCCTATTTGTATTTGTGTACCACAGTAGCATGGTGCTGTACTCCATCATCGTTTCCCATTCTCTCTTTCTCTCTCTCTCTCTCTGGGTCGTGTTTGGCAGTCAGACTCCAGAGCTCCTTACACTGGGTGCCAGAAAAGAGAAAATGTCGAATCTCTGTGACGAATGTACAGATTTGCACTCTACTGTAAGCTTACTGAGTATTTCCCTCTCTTTCTTGGTCCTCCGCTAGAATGAAATCCCATCCTACATGGGGTCTTATATAAGACAGTGAATTGTGAAATGGGACAGTGTTGTTCGGGAACTGCTTTTCAGAGCTTTGAATCTAGGCAGAGGGAAATTGATTGTACGACATTCCTTTGTCTGACTGCATAGTACGTCTGCTGTACATCAGTCCATCGGCAAAGCCAAATCCTTTTCAAATGCATACTGTACAAGCTATTATACATTAGTCGTAGTTGACCAAAACCATTCACAATCATGTAAACCGTGTGTATGCAATTGGCATCTGTCAGCGGCATTCCCTGACTTGCTCTCTGTGTAGTATCCATTTCAAGGTGAAAAAACTGTTGAAGAAATACTATTTTCTTTATAAAAGGCTGTTGACTTCAGTTAGGCATGAATTTATTCAGCTGAGAAGAGAACTGTATATGAAGTAAAATTCAGCTGACAAACACAAGAGTGTAATTCTTATGAGAAGGAGAAATGAGCTATCCCTCCAAATAGAAAAGAATGAAAATAGATTTTGAAAAAAAGGGTCGATACATGCGCATTGGGGACAGCTGTCTGGAGACAAAGCACTAATTAAACCCTTCTAATTCATACTGAGCGAGGACAATGGAGCAGCACAGCAGAGCATTGCCCATGTACCTTCATTAAAGGAACATTTGGTATTAAAGGGATGAAAAGCAGTGAACCACACAAAGTGGTAGGACTCCGGTCTAACTGAGTGTTCGTTGTTCAATGAAATGAAAACAAAGGTTGAATATTATCAGTAATTTGTCTACATTTATGTGAGTTAATAACTTATGTACATTAGGTCCTGTTCTTAAGAAAAGTGAAGCTTTTAAAGGATAGGCACATTATGATGTTCTAATTGCTATTCATTCAGATGAGATTTGGTGAAAGTAATAAAAAAAGAGTACTTTTGAATTTGGGTCAATCACTAGTACAGCACCCAGTCTCTAATCTATCAAACAGCATGGTGCTCTAATTGTTATTCATTCAGATGAGATTTAGCAAAAGACTACTTTTGGCTGATTCAAATCATTGTGGAAGACATACAGCAGCATTAAGTACTCAAGTAATGTCACAAAATGTCAACTTGATTCACACTATGATATAATTGTGCATTAGCCCCTGTCTACCAATCTAAACTCTAGCTGTTTCTTGCTCCAGTGAATCTTTTAACACGACAATCAGAATCAGTCATATTCTGATGGGCTACTGCACTGTGGTGAGTGGAGAGGGAACTGTCAATCAGCCCTCCACCAGTCCTTTATTACTGACCCAACACCAACAGTAGCTGCCAGGTTTCTCTCCATTCACTCACTCAATTATATACTGTATACCAGCCAAACAAACCTCAGATACATAATATATCCTAAGGGAAACAAATGCAAAGAAAACAGCAAGGGGCCGGGTACTGAGCCTTGCAGAACACCAAACTGGACCTTGGAGGGAGCTGAGATTTTCCCATCCAGTAGAACAAATAGTTAGGTAGGATCTAAACCACACTAAAACCAGACCATGCACACCAACAAGATTCTCTCACAATATGGTCAATGGTGTCAATATGATCAGAGCTGCGCTCAAATCAATAAGTACAAGGACAGAAACAGAGTTCTGGTCTGCTAACTGTTGTGAGCAGAGAGGGAACTATCACTGAGCCCTCCACCCCCCCCCTGACTGTGACTGACCCAACACTAAGAGTAACTGCCAAGTCTTTCTCTCTCAAGACAAGAGGGCCCATTCACTCAGTCCATTGTAACCCCAGCAGTGATATGCCAGCCAGCCACACAGACCTCAAATGCATTGTCTCAGCCCAGCCAGTCAGTCCCCGGTCCTCTAATCTATCAAAGAGCCAGCTAAAGAGAGAGGCAGACAGCCACACGCATAGTCACTGTCATCCGCACTTATTTTGATTACAAACAGGTCAGGGAGTAAGAAAAAAAACCAACACAGAAACAGGGGCTGTCAATCCCACTCACAGTGAGGGAACAGGACTTTGGCAACCTGGCAGTTGCGTAATTATTCTATTCCTACTTCATGGACTCTTCTGAAGGATGTGCTTGTGAACACTGTGAGCATGTTTATTTAATGAAGAGAAGAGCATTGCATTTTGGTTCAGGGAACACCTTCATGTACTCAACTTTTTAACATTCACTTCATGTGGCAGGGCCATGCTAATACTCCATTTGGACATCTCTTTCTTTCTTTTTTTTCCCTTTTTTTTAATATCACAAATGGATCTTTTTGTAGGTGTCACAGATAAACACAATGCCTGTACACAATATTTCACTTCAATATAAGTCGTTGATTAAGTAGCTGAACTGAAAATATCAACATTTGGCAAAACACCAGACAAAAAGGATTTTCATGATTTGTGAAGCCTCTATGTAGAGTAGCTATTATAAAATCTGTATGAAGGCTTCAGTAAGCCAAGATGTACATCCTTTAAAGTGTCTGTAACTTGTCACCACAGGACTTCTCTTTTAAAGAATTCTCCACATCTCATATTCTTTCTGTTTACCATTTCTCTTTTGTTTACTGACTCCCAGCTTCTCCTGAGTGCATAGCATTATAGAAGATGAGAACAGAACTCCTGTTACTTGCTCTATGCTTGCTCTCTCTCCTCTTATGACTGCTCGTCACAGGCAGTACAGCTTAATGACACTTTCTTCACAATACCGTAAGCCATTTAGCAGGGGGCTGAGGAGCCTGATAGCGGATCAGGCTGCTGTTAGCTAGAGAATTCGGGATGCCTTCCGGGACAATAAGCCACTGGCAGCCGCTCAGACCTCCAGCTAAATATAGAGACATGGAGGGAGAGAGAGGGAGACAAAAAGAGAGGGAGAGAAAGAGAGAGAGGGGGTGGGAGAGAGAGGGGGAGTGAGAGAGAGAGAGAGAGATGGGGAGAGAAAGTGTATGTGTGTGCATTTGTGTGAGAGAGAGAGAGAGAGAGAGAGAGATGGGGAGAGAAAGTGTGCGTGTGTTTGTGTGAGAGAGAGAGAAAGAGAGAGAGACAGAGAGACCGACAGAGAACAAAAAACACACTGCTCTAGGATACATTTCCCTAACCATCCATAACAAATGTTTGATGGAGAAAATATATTAAGGGAATTAAGTAAATTGGGAATGAAGAACTGCAGGGAGCATTTTTAAACTGTGGAATTTACAGGTTTGTGGTCCATTAAAAATGGGCCTTGGTGAGTGAAGATAATGTGCGCAGAGTAAGCCGTTGCCACAGTGTAACATTCAAAGAACAAAGACTTCAAGAAAACAAGCGCCAATTACAGTACATCAATGAGTGTTGAGATCAAAGCATGTTTTGTCTCCCATATACAGTGCATTGGTTTTCAATACAGTAGCATCTTCTAGGAGAACGATCAGTACTGTATGTTTGGCCCATAACATTGAATGACTCATTTCTATTCTCACTCTAATTCTATGGTTTAGCCATCCAGTGTCTTTGAGATGATAGTTCTAAACAAACAGGTCTTGGCAGAGTTTGAACCGGGGATGTCTCGCAGGGATGCCACAGAGGACATCCTAGTGGCACTTGTACAAGGGCTATATCTGTGTTTAGAAGTCGCAGGCAGGGCTACCTCAAACGCCTCGGCTACACACGCAATACCTAATGTGGGGAGAATGCTCTTCTGCGCTAATGCATACCTGCTCGGTGAGAGAGGGTGTTACATATCATCTTCTTGTCCATCATGGTGCTGGCCCAGTTGGCTGCCCTCCAGGGAACCTGTTTGACTGACATGCCGTGTAAGTCCCGCCCACGTCTGGAGTGACTCCCCCATGCTGAGGGGCCTTGGAGAGAGAGAGTCACTAAATCATACATGACTCCTGACAACAGCCGCAGCTCCTCTTCTTCTTTAAATAGAGCTTCATTCCATTTAAAAAATCATGAGCCGCTGGATTTTTATCTCCATCCCGGATAGGACGGGATGAGATTTAGGCATGTAAATAAGGGGGCCCCCTCATTCGCTCAATTCAAAAAAGCGTAACCATTTAATATCCAGAGAGAAATTTAATTCCAGCTAGATGTCAGATGATGATGGAGTGGAACCAGAAGTAGGGTGTTGTTGTAACAGAGGGGTTAACAGGCGCAGGCAACCCGTGAGAGCTGACATCTATCTCTGCTCTTAGGTGCCCCATAAGAACTGAAGTGAAAGCTAATTTGTGTGACTGAAAAGGAAATACACTCCTCTATCCCTGGGCCGAGCTACAGTACTTTTTATAGCAGTGTAAAAAGGTTACGGTGAAAACTAGCTGTGCCCTGTCGGAGTCCTTAATCCCTGCAGTGATATGACCCCATAATGGAGGGTCACTGTATTATCTGGTGCCGACGTTGTCTTTCATCACTTTGATTCCCGTAGTTTAGTCCAGACTCCATTCTGTCCTCTGTACTAAGGTTCTGTCAACTCAGGGTGGTGTGTAAAATACATTATTGATGAAGGCTACTGTACCTGTTGGCCAAAACTTTGTTTTGTGGTGAAATAAAGCACTTGGGACCAGCAGATTCCGTGTGTGGGATTTTTGGAGGGCCCATAAGTTAAGGATGTGCATATCTATTTTTGGATTTCAAGATATTTCTTTGACACGTTAAATCAAGTTGCTCTAATACCTGTGTACTGTTGTAACATTAAGAACTGAAATAGCAACATTGTGTTAACATGCTGTTATATATTGACTCACTAATTGCTTTGCAGTTATAACGTAGTGCAGCTGAGTATTTCTTGGCAGTACACAAGTGGGATAAGGAACAGTCCTTTTTCCTCTTGTGGGATAACAAAAAACGCTCTATGTTGCTCAAAGTGCTTGTGGAAAAGTCCCTCTTGAGCATAATAGTACAGGGGCTGTTTTGAGTTGTGAGTGAGAGCCCTAATTAGTTCTATACTACAGTGTAATGATTATCATAACCATTGCTTGGGGAAGCGTCATTTGCCTCATGATAATACTTTGAACTTTTGGTAATATGAAGACCACCGCAAGGTTTTAGAGGATCACATGAACTCCATGTTATGGCTAAAAATCATGCTTCACGTGTGTTGCTAACTGAGTCATGACACAGACAGGCAGACAGGCAGGCAGGCAGGCAGGCAGGCAGACAAACAAACGGGCAAGAAGGGAGACAGACAGACAGGCTGGCAGGCTAACAGGCAGGCTGGCAAACAGGCATGCAGAGAGAGAGATAGAGACAGGCAGGAAGAAAGACAGACAGACACAAATAGATAAGTATAGGAGGAAGGATCGGACTGGTGGACGAATGGATAGATAGATAGATAGATAGATAGAAGGTACGGATGGAGGGTGTGTTTTTTGCAGACAGAGCAACAACAGTGGGATTGAGACAGGAACCACTATGGTGATTAAAACACTGGATTTGAATCTGGGTCTCTCAGCTGAATGAAAGTGAAATTCTCTGATTCTCTGAGTCTCGTTGGTCAGACAGTATTTCAGCTGTAGGGACTGATCCTTTACCATGTGAGAATGTTCAGGAATTCATTAACAAATATGATTCGTTCTTTAGTTAAAGAGTAGGACTTGTTTTCACCTCTCTAGTTTAACATAGCCTTTAATTAATACATGCAATGAGCAGGTGTTTCTGCTAGGGTAGACATGTTGTTGCAATGATTCTGTTGGGGGATGGTGCACACACGTGGAGTGTGTAAGTGTGTGTGTGTGTGTGTGTGTGGGGCAAAGCTGAGAAATGACAACGCCACGTCTCTTGATCTCGCTCGCTCTCTCTGTCCCTCAGTCTGTGCTTAACTTAATTTGACTAAAAACCCCTCTAATCCTCCCCGATAATCTGTCAAATGGTCCTCTCTCTTTTCTCTCCTTCTCTCTCTTCACATCCCTCTGTCCCTCTCTACCTTTATCCCTCGCTCTGAATCAATTACTGAACCTGAACTGACACAAAAAAAAAGATAATCTGTCAAATGGTCCTCTCTCTTTTCTCTCCTTCTTTCTCTTTTCCCATCCCTCTGTCCCTCTCTATCTTTTCCCTCACTCTGAATCAATTACTGGCAAAACCCCCCCCAACATTTTCAAATAACTAGATAGCACTTACTGGAGTGACCGTGAGGCTTAAATTATTATACAAGCAGAGGGAACCTTGGGGAGGAAGCATACTGTCAATTTGTCCATTGACAAATATACTGTAGTTTTATCAGTTAGTTTTTGGATCAATGTGAGGCAATAGCGATCCTATACAATGAACTCCTGATATTACTAAACGGCTTTGAACTCATACAGTACATGCCAATGTGTGGTATGCATGCATATATTTTCAAAACATGTAAGAGTGAATAATGTACACTCACTGAACACTTTATTAGGAACCTGTACACCTTCTCATGGTGGAGGTGGTGTAATGGTGTGGGGAATGTATTCTTGGCACACTCTGGGCCCGCTAATACCAATCAATCATCGCTTGAATGCCACAGCCTATTTGAGTATTGTTGCTGACCATGTGCATCCCTTCATGGCCACAATTTACCCATCTTGTAATTGCTACTTCCAGCGTGATAATGCACCATGTCACAAAGCAAAAGTCATCCCGAACTGGTTTCATTAACATGACAATGAGTTCAGTGTTCTCAGTGGCCTTTCCAGTCACCGGATCTGAATCCAATAGAACACCTTTGGGATGTGGTAGAACGGGAGATTCACAGCTTGAAAGTGCACCTGAAAAATCTGCAGGAATTGCGTGATGCAATCATGTCATCATGGACCAGAACCTCAAAGGAATGTTTCCAACATCTTGTGGAATCAATGGCATGAAGAATTGAGGCTGTTTTGAGAGCAAAGGGAGGCCATACCCAGTATTAGTATTGTGTTCCTAATAAAGTGTTCAGTGAGTGTAAATCCTAAAGGAAATTAATAAATAGAGTTTACACACATCTAATGTGACATTGCAGTTAAGATGAAAGTGTGCTAGACTTATATATTATTACCAACTGTACTATGTAACCGGTGGGGATTGAACCGGGGACTTCATGCATGGGTGACCCAGACGTATGCCGGTGTACCAAGAGGACATCCTCGTACTATGAGGCCTACATCTAGGCTGACAGTACAAGTCTTAAGCAGGGTTACTCATCACAATTCCAAATCATATCTGCCACAACTACCTGTTGACTTCCTTTTCTGTTTCCCTCTAGATCCCCCCGAGCTGAGTGACAACAACCTCTAAAGTGTCTTCTCTCCTCCTTCTGTAACTCATTCATCTCTTCTCTCTTTTCTCTCTCTCCGTAACTGTAGATCCCTCAGATCAGCTATGCCTCCACAGCCCCAGAGCTGAGTGACAACAACCGGTACGACTTCTTCTCTCGCGTGGTGCCCCCGGACTCCTACCAGGCCCAGGCCATGGTGGACATCGTCAAGGCCATGGGCTGGAACTATGTCTCCACGCTGGCTTCAGAGGGGAATTATGGAGAGAGTGGAGTTGATGCCTTCGTCCAGACCTCTCGAGAGGCAGGTACAGTCAAACAAACCAACGCTCTCTTCTCCTACCTGTAGTGTGATGTCAAATGCTCTTCTGTAATGTTGGTTAAACGAACGTGGGAAATGAACGTGGGAAAATACTGTATGTATGCAACCGGACTAGGATTGTACTTGGGTATCCCGCTTGCCACCACACTCACTGCCTTAGCCCGTAAGCCTAGGGTTAGGTCTCAGGCAAGGTTTCTCGAGTGCTTCCGAACATTGTGAAAATACAACCATTGTGAAGTCTATCCCTTCCTCTCTCTGTGGACAACGCCTTGTTGCTTTGATGACCGTAGCCATCATGTTTTATTCTCATTCATATTTTCATATTTCATATGTCCTTTCATTCAGTATCAACATCAATGTCCGTGTCTCTTTCCTCGACACAGGTGTGTGCATCGCTCAGTCTCTGAAGATCCCGCGTGAACCTAGGCCAGGAGAGTTTGACAAGATCATTAAAAGGCTGATGGAGACATCCAATGCCCGTGGGGTCATCATCTTCGCCAACGAGGATGACATCAAGTAATTGCAACATATTTCTTTCCCTCTGTATTGTGATGGTGCGTTTTGTCTTGTGATATAACTGTTTCGTATCGACTTATGTTTTTTGTCAGGTGGCCCTGTCCTTCTGTGTTGTGATATCTTTCTTGTAATGTTGTCACTGTATTTTGTACTTTTAATCGCCACTGGCCAGGCCGTCATTGTGAATAAGCATTGCGTAAAGGTTCAATAAAAAATGTAAAAGTGATCCCATCGAGAGCAGCATGTTAGATTATACCATTCCGCAGTGGTGACTCACTCGTAATTGGGACAAGAGAGAGAGTCTTCAAATGAATTAAGCTCAGAAGTCTAAGTGAAAGGACTGAAAGTGGCATATTTCATTAAGTATAAAGGAGGAATAGAAGCATAAATATAACCACCAACGCCCATGTGAATTCAAAGACATGGATGTATGTTTGATTTTATATGTGGGGGGACACACTTCTGTGTGTCAGGGAGTCCTCCCTCAGAATTTGATTGCCATTTAAAGTTCATTTTCTGTAAAGGACATCAAAAACAATGCCCAGAGTAATTGTTATCACAGATGAAAAGAGTTCTATAGACAGTATATAAAATAACAGTGATACTAGATAGCACTAGAACAGAGGTAAGTCAAATATCAAGGTATTTAATTTGGAATTGCCTCTCTTCAATGCTCAGAATGTGAATGATTATTAGCTTCTAAAGAATCCAATTTCGATAATTTAAATAATTTAGTTGATCGCAATTAGTTATGTTTTCAAATCCTAACTATAAACAAGCGTAAATATGTCCTGAGAATGGAGAGTTATAAAGAAGTTCTAGAAGTTCTTCAAAGGTCCCCAGAATGTACCAATGACTATGTACGTCCTCTAGAGACCTGAGGAACATGAGGAGATAATGGTTGTAAGAACATCCTGATCCGGTCTTGGTTTGGTCCATAATGATGTCCTGGAGATTAAGTTAGGTAGAAAAGAACCAAATTTTACCTTTACCATTATGCCAAAATCACCTCTAATCACTTATAATTTGGATTTTAAATGCAATCTATTGGATAAAAAGTGTGGGGGGGAATACAATTTTCTAAAAGTGAGTGGGACATGTCCCACCAATGCCTAATGAAACCTATGCTCCTGTCCTAAGCTCAAGTTACTGTGGAGCTATGCTTAAAAATGCATTGATTGAGGATCTGTGTGAGAGACTATCAATATATATAATGATCAATATAGATCTGTTTGATTGAAGCCTGAGTGGAGAAGTAGATGTTAGATTAACTTAATGTGAATATATACAAGTACCCTTGTATAATGTAACTGAACCGTAGGTCTTCTAGAAAGAAAAATAACCAGCACCCTTTCCCCCATACACACAAGTATACTCATATGTTGTATTCTCCCATTAAAATATGAGTCAAATGTACCGTTGAATCAGAATAAGGACATTTGAAAATTATGAAATAGATGTCATGACAGAGTCAGTGGTCCATTTCTTTTAAATGGCTGTGGTTTACAAGGGCACGGGTGCGTTAGTCAATGTATTGGATGACTGATGTATTTTACTGCAGCTTGTCTCCCCATTCTGCATGGATACCACAGCCATTCAAGTGTGTTACAGACTCAAACCTCTGTAAACATAGTGTATGACAGAATCAAATTCTTTTGTTTTTCATTTGACAACCAATACTTCCCATATTGTCTTATTTCTCCTTGCCATTTTCCTCTGACTGTATCTGCACTCTCCTCACAGATTCTAAATGGAACCCAACACGGTTTGTGGTAGAACTAAAAAAAGACTTCCCCTACAAAGACAAGCCAAAGAATTTTGGTTTTAGGTACAGGTAGAACCTATTTTCTAAGAGTGTTCACTGCAGGGATGACAGTTAAGCAAGCGTTACAAACAGTACCGTATGTTGTTGTCCAACAGATTCTTCTCCATATGCAACAAACCCTCGTGATTGACTGACAAAGACAGACACCTGTGCCTGAAAGCAGTCCTGTCCCCCTGTTATTCTTATACAGTACATACATAAACACACCAGATGGAATAAGAAGCAGTCAGGTGGCACTATGTAAATCGCCTAAAGATTAATTTAAAGATTCATCTTCTGTGATAAGATTTAAGCTACCCACAACTACAGTCGGTGCACTTCTCAATCACCTAAGTAACTTGATTGATTATCATTGCAGGTTGAAACCTTTGATGTAACTGTTTCTGAACACTCTTGATAAACTCTCTTTTCAGGGCTACTACACTGTACACTCTTATAAAAAAGGATTCTTAAAAGGTTCTTCAGCTGTCCCTGTGGGAGAACCCTTTGAAGAACCACTATAGGTTCCATATACTGTAGAACCCTTTTGGATTCCATTTAGAACCTTCTGTGGAAAGGTTTCTACAAGGAACCGAAAAAGGTTCTTCAAAGGATTCTTCCACAGGGACAGCCGAAGAATCCTTTATGGTTCTAAATAGTGTAGATATCAAATGAGATAACATCATATTATTATCAACTATTACAACAATGCTCTTGACATCCATATGCAAGCAGAGAGTGTCGTTACCATAGAATTTGAATTCAATGAATGGTTGCCACATTTAAAATATTCTATGTACAAATGTAAGTTGGTGACAAAAAGCCTATCCTTCATTGGTTTAGTCCAGATCACTGATTTGATGGATTGATTGATAGATAGATTTGACGAGTTTATTTAAATCTTACACCTTTAACGGTGCCAAGCCCATGTGGGCTTTTAAGAGACTGTCAACACACACTGTGCATTTACGATCATATATATATAAATGATAGCATAGAAAACCAGTTTTCTTGAGTTTAATGGGATAGTTCACTATTTTACACCATATACCTTAAATTGGCAATTTGGGATTCTAACAATAACAAAACAAAGTCTCCCCACCACTTTTTGTGGCAACAGCTGTGGGATGGGACTGGAGAAATAACAGAGCTATAGATACAAAGACTGACCATACATGAGATCAAAATGATAGTTTTAACCATGTTTTGAAACATGTTTGTTTACAAGAACATTGTTTACCAACAATTGTGTAAAACAAGCATATATTTTAGGTTCTGATGAGGTAAGACTAAATTGAATTAATCTCATGAGACATGCATAATATATTTT
The DNA here is from genome assembly GCF_951799395.1 of Argentina silus. Lineage (NCBI taxonomy): Eukaryota > Metazoa > Chordata > Actinopteri > Argentiniformes > Argentinidae > Argentina > Argentina silus. Next base: position 11,592,861 of record NC_139662.1, read on the forward strand.
CATGAATCAATGGCTGTATATCATTCATTTAAAAGCCCCAAAATGGATGTATGAATCCCAGATTGACACTTTAAGGTAAAGACCCATCTTACCATAAGGTGTCAAATAGTGACCTATCCCTTTAATTCCCTTCCATTCCCTCCCTAATCTAGACGGGTTCTGGAATCAGCCAAGAAGGCCAATCTCACAGGTCACTTCCAGTTTGTGGGTTCCGACAGCTGGGGTGCCAAGAGCTCTCCTATTCTAGACCAGGAGGACGTAGCCGAGGGAGCTGTCACCATTCTGCCCAAAAGAGCCTCTATTGATGGTACAGTATACCTAACCCACCCGATGAACGGCAGTGTTGCAATATCCACATCTGCATACTGCTAGAGAATGCATGACCAATACATTGTTTCATTCTAAATGGTATGCTTACCCTAATACACACTACAGAGCTGAGCCGAGCTGAGCTGCACTGGTCTAGCTTGGTTGCACATCTATCATAGATGCTGAAACAGTGCTAAAAAGGGACGTGAAAGGAAAATATCTGCCAGCACAGTATGCTTCGGGTCAAACCCTGTAGTGTTTAAAGCCCCCTAGTGTGGTTATTGGATCACAAATCATATCTCATTTCATGGCATTTTTATTGTTTTCATTTAAGTTGGGAAACTTTGCTATTTCAAGTAAATAATCGCTGCATGGCTGTTTTGTGTCCCCGTGGCTCAGGGTTCGACCAGTACTTCACCTCCAGGTCTTTAGAGAACAACCGCAGGAACATCTGGTTTGCTGAATTCTGGGAGGACGATTTCCGGTGCAAACTGACTCGGCCAGGCATCAAAATAGACAGTGAAAAGAAGAAATGTACAGGTAAGAAGAACATTGCATTGAATATTATTTTATATGAATATCACTACATTTTCTAGTGATACAGACTCTGACCAGAGGCAGTAATGGACTGGATTTTCTCTCTCTCTCTCTCTCTCTCTACCTCTCCTAGGCGAAGAGAGGATAAGCAGAGACTCTCACTATGAGCAGGAGGGAAAGGTACAGTTTGTGATCGATGCGGTCTATGCCATGGCCCACGCCATACACAGCATGCACCTGGACCTGTGCCCTGGCGCCACAGGTGTCTGTGACAAGATGGATCCTGTGGAGGGACCTATGCTGCTCAGCTATATCCGTTCTGTGAACTTTAACGGTGAGGCCATTATACAGTGCCTATAGAAAGTCATCATATCTATTTGAAATAGTTACTATATTTGTCATACAGCCTGAAATCAAAACCCATTAAAAAAAAAGGCGACAGTTCTGAAAATTTATAAAAACAAGAATAACAGGGTTGGAAAAGTCATCAGTCCCCTGATTTCATACTTTGTAGAGCCACCTTTTGCTGCAATTACAGCCATCAATCTGTTTGGATATGTCTCTACTAGCTTTGCACACCTAGATTGGAGAATATTTGCCTATTCTTCCTTGCAGAATTGTTTGAGTTCAGTCAAATTCTGTGTGTTTTGGGTGGTGTGCTGTGTTTGGTTTTCGCCAAACATAGCGCTTGGAGTTCAGTCCAAAAAGTTCAATCTTAGTCTCGTCTGACCATAAAAACCTTTTTCCACATGGCAACAGAATCTTCCAGGTGTGTTTTTGCATAGCACAAACGAGACTGAGTGTGGCACTTTTTCAGAAAAGGCTTCTTTCTTGCTACCCTGCCATACAGGCCAGCTTTGTGTAAAGCTTGTGAGATTTTTGTCACATGCACAGACAGACCAGTCCCAGCCATAAAGACTTGTAAGTCCTTCAAAGTTGCCTTTGGCCTCTTGGTAGCTTCTCTGATCAATGTCCTCCTGGCTCGGTCATCCAGTTTGCACGGACGGCCTGATCTAGGCAAGGTGTTGGTGATGCCATACGCCTTCCTGGTATTCAGAGGGATAGCTAAAGCCTTCGAAATCTTTTTGTAGCCTTCATCTAACTTGTGCCTTCCTACAACTTTATCCCAGAGGCCTTTTGAAAGTACTTTTCCAACCATGGTGAATTCTAACCATGCACTTCTAGTAGTGGAATCCTCAAGAAACAGCTGGTTTTATTCTGAAGTAATCAAAACCACTACAATTGATGTCAGGTGGGGGGCAATTAGCCTGGTGTTTGATCTGGAAGTTGATTGGTTGCACCTGAGCAAGTTTATAATGTATACTCTAAGGGGCTGATCACTTAACCAAACCAGGTATTTCACTAATTAATTTTTAATAATTGTCCATCATTTTTTATTTTTACTTTGATGATGAGGGTTATAATATGTACATACAGCTCAAAAAAGTTAGATTTGATTTATTTTAATTTCCAGGGTGTAATGTGACAAAAGGTAAAGATTTCACAGGGTATGATGACTTTCTATAGGCACTGTATGTATTATTATGTATTGCATGTACACTAATATCTTACATTAGTCACATCAACATTCTGGCAGAGGCTTGGCTTTTGTGTGGCAAAGGATTTTAAGGACATTAGTTTTGGAAACCAGACCTGGCCTACTTCTGGATCATCATTCCAAGAGGTGACTGGGCCACATCCACATACCGACCAAGATGTGGCCTTTTCATGGTGATGATTGGGCTTAGGTATGGCCACCAGAGCCAGTCCACTTCTGGCCAAGGGAACAAACATTCTGGCCCAGGCTTGGCCTTTTTGTGGCAACGGCCTGACTTAGTTATGGAAATCAGATTTGGCTTAGTTATGGCAACCAGATCTGGCCCTGTTGTACTCAAATTGTGGTCAAGATCTGGCAACTGTACTGCAACCAGATAAGGCCCACTTATGGTTGTATTGTGGCCAATATTTGGTTTACTTATGGCAACCATAACAGGCTAATTTATAGATAGATTCCAGCCTTATGTGTGGTAACCACATCATTGTTGCACAAAAGATACAGATACAAAATGTTAACAAAATAATAATAAAATAAAGACCTTTAGTACTTGAAATGAAGAGAAAATGACTAATTGGAAGAAAACTTTGCACCCCAGCATACCAGCTGTAGTCTGCAATCTAAGCAAATGCAGAAGCAGCCTAGTCTTTGGCCTCCTGCCAAAGAACTCCCACCAAATTACACTGATCTTACATACTGCCTTGAGTGGAATCAGGTGTGTTGTGTCGTAATTGGCCACACCTGAGTCTAATTGGGTGTCTGAGGAGGTTTTTAGAATTCAAAGGAGGCTGGTGTGCTATCAGTTACTATTCATATCCAAAACCTATCTCAAGTTGATTAGCTCAGATCTTGTCAGCATGCTTTATTCATATTTTGACTGGCAACACTGACAGACTCATTTCATCTGGTTTTAATGAGTGTCATTGTTCCACAGTCAAGCTGTTCTAAACCAGATGAGATGAGTAGATTTCCCAATGGTCTGTGTAAATCTAAACACTGTTGGCTCAGTTGGGTTGGGATGTGACTTGGGATTGAGACAATTTCACAGGTGCTTTGAAAACCACCAGTTTATCCATTTCAGGATATATCACAGAATTTATGATTAATCTTCTCATTGGCTAGGACTAAATATATATATATTGTTATATTGTTCCCAGCAGTAGATCAACATTCCTCATGTAAGGGTTTTGGACTAGTCAAGTAAGGGGAGAAAATGAAGGAACATAGGGTCCCACGCATGGCAATAACATTCTTGACCGTTGTTACACTCCTTGGTGGAATAGTTACAGAGCGCAGATTCGCCCTGCCTTCGGCAAATCTGACCTCTGGTCTGCTCCTGCTGACCTACAGACAGAGCCTAAAGCAAGCGCCACCAGTGTCACGCAGTGCTGGAGTGAGCTAACTCAGGATATGCTTCAGGGATGTTTTGATTGTGTGGATTGGAATGATCCACTCACAACATCAATGTTTTCACTTACTCTGGTCAGGTGTCATCAAGCATTGTATAGACGACATTGTTCCTACTGTCACAGTACAGAACGGTCATTGCCCAACCAAAAACCATGGATTAACAGTGACATCCGTGCCTTGCTGAAAGCACGTACCACCACATTCAATTCCGGGGACTTGAAGGCTCGAAGTCTAGATCCGACCTCCAAAAAGCCATCAGAGGTGCTAAGAGGAATTACAGGGACAAGATTTAATCTCAGTGCCAAGGCTCTGACATGAGAGGGATGTGGCGGACTATAAAGTTTTACTATTACGGACTATAAAGGGATACCAAGCAATCTGGACACTGTCGCTTCGCTCCTCGACAAGCTAAATTCCTTTTTTTTTTGTTTGCTGATGACACCACCGTGGTTGGCCTGATCTCCAACAACGACAAGTCAGCCGACAGGGATGAGATAAATGTCCTGACTGACTGGTGGTCAGATAATAATCTCTCTCTTAATGTCAGCAAAACCAAGGAGCTGATCATGGATTTCAGGAAGAAACAGAGGGAGGGGCACGTCCACATCCACGTTGGTGGGGCTTAGGTGGAGAGAGTCAACAGCTTCAGGTTTCTTGGTGTCCACATCACTAAGGATCTAACATGATCACACCACACCCACACAGTTCATCAAGACAGCACGCCATCTGTTTTTCTTCAGGCAGCTGAGGAAATTCGGCCTGTCACCCCAGATCCTCACAAACTTTTACCAGTGCACTATTGAGAGCATCCTGTCCGGCTGCATCACCGCCTGGTATGGCAGCTGCACTGCTCACAACCATAAAGTCCTGCAGAAAGTGTAGCTATACACTACATACAGTACCAGTTTGCCCATAAGCAAAGTTCCAACTAACCACTTTACGACAGCAGTGCCAGTGCATGCCAAAGCACTGCCAGCTAGTGCTCAAAGCCAGGTGCTTCGAGCCGAGTGAACAAGCCCATTAGAATTTCCGCAGTTGGGCTTTCTAATCCCACCTCATATGATTTCCAGTTTGTTTACATTCTGCAGTTTGTAAGATGGTGAACTATGGAGACATTAGCAACACATCATAGGACATATCAACACGCAGGTAGCCTGGAGGTTAAAGAGGCCGGCCCCCCCCGCTCCAGGAGGGATCTGGATGTGAGCTGGTGACTGGAGGGTTGCTGGCATCATATCCAGGTCCCTACCACTGACGTTGTGCCCTTGAGCAAGGCACTTAACCCCGAATTGCTCCAGGGGCGCTGACTTGGCTGACCCTGTGCCCAGAGCCCAGTGCTCTGTTCTCCCTGGGGGGGTGTGCGTGTGTTGTCTCGGAGGGGGGGTGTGCAAAAAGACCCATTTCAACAATTGATGTGAATTGATTGCATGGCAAATAAACAGTCTTTCTTTCTTCTCTGGTTTCCCAACAGGGGAATATACATACCCCACCGATGCCTCATCTCTGCAGGCACACCATGAACCAGTCCGTGAATTCACCCTTGACTGCTTTAGACCCATAACCCAGGAGCGACACTTTAAACTAGTCACCTCCTCCAAGACATCTACCTGCATTCTTGACCTCATTCCTACCAAGCTAATTAAAGAACTCCTCCCGGTGCTTGGTGATCCTATTTTGAAAATTATTAATGCTTCCCTCTCCCTGTGTGCCAAGCTGCTTTAAACTGGCTATCATTAAGCCCCTTCTGCAAAAGCATAGTCTTGACCCAAGTGACCTGAAGAACTACAGACCAATTTAGAATCTTCCATTCCTATCCAAATTACTTGAAAAAGCCCTAACCCAGCAGTTGACACATTTTCTTACCACAAAGGTATTTTCGACACCCTACAATCTGGTTTTAGACCCCGTCATTCAATGGAGACGGCACTAGTTTAAAATTAGTTATAAATAAATATAAATATTAGTTATAAATATTCTATTACTTGCAGCTGATAGCAGTTCTGTTTCATATCTGGTCCTCCTAGACCTCAGTGCCGCTTTTGATACTGTCACGAGATTCCCTTGAAGAGATTAGGAGACTACATTGGCCTTTGTGGTGATGCACTTTCCTGGTTCCATTCATATTTAGCCGACAGACACCAATTTGTCAGGACCAGTCTTCTGAACGGTACAACGTTACCTGTGGTGTTTTGCAAGGCTCTGTCCTTGAGTCCTTATTTCTTTCAGTGTACATGCTCCCCTTGGGTGATATAACCCGGAAATTTCCATTGCTATGCTGATGACACCCAGCTGTACATCTCTATGAAGCCTGGAGAGCATTCAATCATCTCTCGTTTAGAGGCCTGTGTTGTGGAGATAAAACATTGGATGTCTGGCAACTTCTTAACTCGGAGAAAACAGAGATTTTGCTACTATGTTCCAAAGCACAGAGACACCTCATATCAGGTATGACATTAAAAGTAGACGGCTGCAATGGTGTACCAAATGATAATGTCAAAGATTTTGGTGTCATCCTTGACCCTGAACTCATATTCAATGCACACATCAAAAACACATTCAGAGCTGTCTTCTTTCACCTTCATCACTACGCTGGCTGCTAATAAAACAAGGTCTTGCTTCTAACTTATCAAGCATTAAATGGTCTTGCACCTGATTATTTAGTAGACCTGATCAAACCCCATTCACACCCTCAGATCCAAAGATGCTGGACTGCTTGCCGTAGCCCGCATAAAAGGGAATACAGCTGGAGGCAGGGCTTTTTCCTATCGAGCACCACTTCTGTGGAATACGTTCCCTCCCCCTGTGATTTAGATTTACCTCACCTTTTTAGCTCTGCATACGGTTGCCGTAGCAACTCTCCCTCCCCCATTACCATTGTCATTATTTCACTGTGTTAATAGTGTTTTATTCCATATTATATGTATTGTTTTTATATGATACAGTTTGATTTGATATTCATAGGACACACCTCTAAAATGTCAGTTTCTCCACCCCAAACACGCAGTTGGCACAATGACCGTTGGAATATACACGTTTGGCGTGTAAAGCACAGTTCCACATGCGTAAGTGACGCGAAAGGAAATGAGAACAGACCCCAGATTGAGCCAAATCCTGGACTATATTATATTGCACTTATAATGGAGACCTAGTCATTGAACATGCTTTTCAGTCTATGTAGGCTTAGTCTAGGTCTTTATAAGTCCACATGGTTTCTGTATGATTACAAACATGCTAAATCCGTCCATCTTTGCATTCATCCTTACACACAGTAGAATTGTAATTGAAGAGTAATTGAGTATAATTGACAGAAGGTAAGCTGGTGATGTTGGTCTTTCAAATCAGGAATCTGTTCAGGAGGAACTGGCTTGGCTGGTTAGTTGAATCGTTGTGTTTGATGGAGATACACATTGGACATCCTACAGTACTTCTCATTCCGAGAATACATCTCTCTAATCCACCCCCAATGCAGTCCCCAATGCCTATCTCCAGGCACACAACCCCTCTTCTCCTCTCTACCTCTCTCTCTCTCCTCCTCCCCACTGTCCTCCCTCCTCCTCTTCATCTCAGGAAATATAAAGTTTTTCCCCCCACTGCGACTGCTTTTTTTCGGCAGGAAAGCTTTCTATGGAAAACAGTCCCATTTAGACCGTCCCCTCTGTGCCTGTGCCCATGTCTCTGTCGTCTCTGGAACGCACTCTGTGATGGGAATGCCTAAAGGCAGCCAACTGAACAAGCAATATGCATTACTGCAGCGAACCTGCTAAGTCCTTATTTTCAAGCAAGCATTTCTAATCAGGCTGTCCTCCTTACCTCTTAAAGGACTGAGAATCTCTAGTGACTACAGGGTCCTGCCCACAGTTCATCATACACTTCAGTAGACTACATCCATAGTTTACTGAAAAACGGCTAGCAAGTAGTGGGCAAAGTCTGCTGCTTCAGAGCACACAGTTCCATTTAGCTAATGATAATTCAACAGTTACTCATCCTTTGACAACAGACAATGCTAATGTCGATTTCTTTTTGCCTCCTACATTTCTTTTTTTAACATCTGAGAGAGTCCATCTGTTTATATGTGCTTCTTGTTATGAACCAACTGTGTAGAAATGAAAAGAAAATGTCTTGTTAGTTGTGTGATATTTCAGAAAAGGATACTATGTGAATGAACAATAAATGTCTAACAGCTGGGTAGGTTGCAGGACAGTTCTGTAAAAAGCTCTGAGGAATGTGCATAAAGTGGGAGTCGTTGGGGTTGTGTTGCATAAAAGCAGAGATTTCTACTGGTTCTTAATCTGTGTCCAGACAACTGCTCCCATAGAGCATAGAACTGTGTTCAATCTCCATAACAAAATCACTCAAGTCACGCTGTGCTATCACATCCTACCCTGAGAATTTAATTCCCTCCAATCCTCTTCATCACTTCACCATAAGCAACACTCTCCTCCAGTTGTCACTTTGTTTACCAAAGCCGGGTGTTGTCTGTTTAACAGAAAAAGGATAATTTTCTCTTTTTTTAAAGGATGCAGAGTTATGCACCCTACTTTACCTCTCATAAGCCATGCTTTTCACGTGCGTTGTGCATAAATGATTGATGAAATGAGATACTGAATGATTTACTTGACAGTTAGTTGAGTATTTTCTTCTTTCTCTCCCTTTGAGTGCCTTCGGAAAGTATTCAGACTTCTTTTTCCACATTTTGTTGTGTTTATAGACTAAATTTAAAATGGATTAAATTAAAGTAATTTACCATCAATCCACACACAAAACCCCAGAATGACAAAGCGAAAACAAGTTTTTTGAAATTTCAGTAAATTTATTTAAATTGAAATACAGAAATACCTCATGTACATAAGTATTCAGACACTTTGCTATGACACTCTTAAAATTAGCTAAAATGCAAAAACGTCATCAACAAATCACTCAATAAGTTGAATTGATTTCATCTTAATGTAAGGATAATAGTTAATGTAATTTTGGAATTAATATCTTTGTTTTTATAGGGTCTCTGATTTGCATAGGAATCAATTACGCACCAGCAAATTTCATAATTTTGTCTTGATCCTGACAAACTCCCCAGTCCCTGCCAGTGACTTGATGCAGCTACCACTATTCTTCACACGAGAGGTGGTGCGGAAACTGCATTGCATGTGCTGGATTTGCACCAAACTTAATGCTTTGTAGTAAAATAAAATAAACACATTTCCAGCCACTTTCTTTGCTGTATCACTTGAATTCATTGTTGCAAACACAATTACGGATATGAGAGAGATTATTTTCCATTAACACATTATTTTTGGCCACTTGGTTATAGACCAATTTTGTAGAGTGACTGAAATGATGTTGTCCCATCGACTATGCTTTTTCCTCTCCACCATTCAACTTTGTAGATTTTTGGAAGTCTCCCCAGGCCTCAGGGTTGCATTTCTGAGCAGTTTTGTTCCTCTCCATTTGTTCAGTTTGTAATGGCAACCTGATCCACACAGTGTATAATTGATTCCTATGCAAATCAGAGACCCTATGAAAACAAAGATATTAATTCCAAAATTACGTGAACTATTATCCTTGCATTAACATGGACTCAATTCAACTTACTGAGTGATTTGTTGATGACATTTTTGCATTTTAGCTAATTTTAAGAGTGTCATAGCAAAGGGTCTGAATACTTATGTACATGAGGTATTTCTGTATTTCAATTTTAATAAATTCACTGAAATTTCTAAAAAACTTGTTTTCACTTTGTCATTCTGGGGTATTGTATGTGGAGTGATGGCAAATTCTTTTAATTTAATCCATTTTAAATTGAGTCTATAACGCAACAAAATGTGGAAAAAGTGAAGCGAAAAATTTGGAAAAAGTCTGAACACTTTCCGAAGGCACTGTATATTGTGCAATCTCTCCCTATTGGTTTTTACTCATTCATCTTTTCATGTGTTTTTCATTACAGGCAGTGCAGGAACTGGGGTTCTGTTCAATGAGAATGGAGATGCACCAGGACGATATGACATTTTCCAGTACCAGTTGTCCAATACCACAAATCCTGGATACAGAGTCATTGGCCAATGGACCAACAACCTGAGACTCAACGTAAATCCATGCACTTCTATGTCACTTTATGAAGTACATGTCCAGGATGTCATATCCTATATTGTTAATGATCGGAGGACACAGTAGGTGTAAAACCATAGCCCTCTTGTAAGCTAGTTTGGTAGTTCCTACATTTTGACAACCCTCACACTCTCTCTCTCTCTGGTTGTCTCCCTTTCTCTCTACCCTTGCTCTTTCTCTCTGTCTCTATCCCTCTCTCTCTCTCTCCTCTCCTTCTCCCATCCCCACCCCCCACACCACCCCTTTCTCCATCAGGTGGAGGAGATGCAGTGGTCGGGGGGCGACCGTCAAATCCCAGACTCTGTGTGCAGTTTCCCCTGCAACCCCGGCGAGAGGAAGAAGATGGTGAAGGGCGTCCCCTGCTGCTGGCACTGCGAGCTGTGCGACGGCTACCAGTACCAGTTAGACGAGTTGACCTGCGAGATGTGCCCCTTCGACATGCGGCCCACGCCTAACCGCACCGCCTGCCGGCCCACACCTATTATCAAGCTGGAGTGGCACTCCCCTTGGGCCGTCATCCCCGTCTTCCTGGCCATCCTGGGCATCCTCGCCACCTCCTCCGTGGTCATCACCTTCATCCGCTTCAACGACACGCCCATCGTGCGGGCGTCTGGCCGGGAGCTCAGCTACGTGCTCCTGACGGGGATCTTCCTCATATACCTCATCACCTTCCTGATGATTGCCGAGCCCGGCGCCGTGGTGTGTGCGTTCCGCAGGCTGCTGCTGGGACTGGGCATGAGCATCACCTACTCTGCAATGTTGACCAAGACCAACCGGATCTACCGGATCTTCGAGCAGGGGAAGAAGTCGGTGTCGCCGCCCAAGTTCATCAGTCCCACCTCCCAGCTGGCCATCACGTTCATCCTTATCTCTGTACAGGTGAGGTTCTAGAGGAGCGAAGTAGTCGTGGTAAAGCTCCCGGAATTAGCGCATGCAGACTAAGTCTCTCTCCCGATGGCCAGTGGTTCAATTCCAATTCTGTCCTGTCATCCCTCTCATCTGTTTCCCGCTGTCTCAATTAAATGTGAATAAAAGGAAAAATCTCAGAACTGGGCAATACCATTGTCTTACAACCGATAACGTGATTCCTTCCACACCGTCGGTTAAGAAACGAGCGTAAGACAATGGAGGCAATGATGGTTGTATTGGAATCCCTTTTATACTATGCAATAGAGGTGGTTCAGTAAGCCCTGGGTGAACTACACACATGGGATGAGGAACCTCACCCTGGACCTGAAGACCCGAGTAAGTTCCCCCAAGCTAATGCTTAGGCTTTAGCTCAGTCACGCTAACAGTCTTGTGGCACCCAGAGCTCCAGGGTTCGATACCAGTCGGTCACATATAGATTCAGCTCAGGTTTGATGTGATGCCCACGCTGTAAACCTCCTCCTCTCTTTGAAGATCAAAGTCAATGTATGGATTGATGTGCAGTATTTCTACTATGATAATGTAAGGTATATCTTTGTCCTTTGTCTGCTTTTTAAGCCTCAAGATCAAGGTCTCTTTTTGACAGCTATGGACAGCAGTGGTACATTCAATAGGATCAAGAAAAAGAACAAATGTCAGATCCGCTAGAATTTATATGCAGTCAATCAAGAGGCTAACTCAGGGTGGTATCCTCACTCAAGATCCACCCACGTAATTCGCAGCATTTTCGTGCATTGATATAAATGGGAAATTTGCATGATAATTTGAGTTAGGCTCGCAGATATCAAGTGAGGATTCCACCCTGAATTTAAAACTGTTGAAGAAAATACAATTTCCACATACACCAGATACGAGTGGTTAAAGGTCAATGCTCACCGCCTGAAATCCAGTGTCAATGTGAATGTAGACCTCATCAAGGTGAGTGCTTATGTTCCTCATTGAGGAAGGAGGTATTTAGAGTATAATTCCCAATATGTGATGATACGCGGAAGGGGGGATACAGTACAGGCATGTTACGCTAGTTGCTCGCATATGAAAACGCTATAGATCTACCCCTCCCCCCCCCAAATCTTCTGATGTTGACAGTTTTTTTCATGACAGAGAAGCCTTTCATTAAGCATTTGTTGTTAGCACCAACCAGCATATTGGGAATTAGTCACTGTGAATGTAGTGGGTTGACTGAGGCCAGATTATGAGAGCTGAGATTGACAGGCGAGACGAGCGTTGGCGTTTCTGTCTGTGTGTGTGTACTTACAGTGCTAACAGATGAATGCCTAGCCAGACAGTCAGAATAGACTAACAGGCAGACATACAAACATAGCCAGACAGACAGGCAGACTGACAGACAGCGTAGACAAACAAGCAGACAGCGTAGACAAACAGGCAGACAGACAGTGTAGACAAACAGGCAGGCAAACTGACAGACAGTGTAGACAGACAGACAGACAGCATTGGCGTTCCTGTCTCTGCATACTAGCCAGACAGGCACGATCTTCTTCACTACTCACTCCACTACCACCACCACACCTCCTCTCCTCCTACCTCCTCAAATAAACTATAAAGCCTTTACCGATGCCTTATAACGCCATTATAAAGGGTACCTTATGTAAAATATTATATATATATAAAAAAATGTACTTGGTATCAAAAAAAGGTTTTTCATATTTTTGGTACTTCCCTTTGAAGAACCCTTTTGGTTTCCATGATGAACCCTTTCCACAGAGGGTTAGTCAAAGGGTACCCCTACAGGGACAAATGAAGAACCCTTTAAGTTGATGACAGATTGTGGCCCCCAGATTCATTGTGTGTCTGTCTCTACATGTTTTTGTGTGTTTGAAGGTTCTAGGAGTATTTGTGTGGTTCGCCGTGGTCCCTCCCCACACGATCATCGACTACGAGGAGCAGAGGCCTGCCAACCCAGAGCTGGCGCGTGGCGTCCTCAAGTGTGACATGTCCGACCTGTCTCTGATCTGTTGCCTGAGTTACAGCATAGTCCTCATGGTCACCTGCACCGTCTATGCCGTCAAGAGCCGAGGAGTCCCCGAGACCTTCAACGAGGCCAAGCCCATCGGCTTCACCATGTACACCACCTGCATCATCTGGCTGGCTTTTGTTCCCATCTTCTTTGGCACAGCGCAGTCCACGGAAAAGGTAAGATTGTACTGTGGCACGCAGAAATTGAATTCTAATTATATTACATGATACTGATGGTGTAACTGGCGGTTCGTACTGCATTGTAGAATTTGGAATAGAACAGTACAATCTTTCAAAAATAGAATAGAGGAAAGAGATTGGATGCTGGAATGTTTCCAACAGCTTGTGGCAACAGTCACTCCAGTCACACTTACTGAGTAGGCCTATGCACAGCACAGTGATTAGGTTTCTGTTGTTGCACATGGAAGTACCGCTCACACATTCTTGCTCACACATTACTTTCTTTACCCCTGCACTTCTGTGGGAATTTATGCAAAGTGAACAATTGTCTCAACGAGAGAAATAAAGTAGGGAAACAACCTGCCCGGCTCTTGATAACATTTTTTGAAGTTTCAAGCCAGACAATATTCATTTTGAGGCAGTCTTTGATATGGGGATGAGGAGACACGGAGGGGGGGGATGAAACGAGAGAAATGCTTCATTCCTCTTTATCTTGAAACGACACACTATGACACACAGACAAAGGGTGTTCTTCCCTAGCAGCATGGGGTTTAGGGGAGTGTTATTGTGCTTGCAGGCAGATAAGGGGAGTCTGTGTGGGCGAGAGAGAACAATGCTTTAGCCATCTTAATAAAGAGGTGTGATGCTACACAGAGGGAATTAGGAATTAGTGTTAACACCTGGCCTCCCACGCCATAGAGAGAGACCCATTAATAGAGAGACCCATTAATAGGCCATTCTAAATACATAACATGCATACATGGCTATATTGAACATGTCATTTTGTATGTGATACTGCAGTATTTCTTCTCATTTCTTTGCCTTTTTAGGTCATATTGCATTCAGGGATCAATTAGGAATTCCTCTAACTCTTTATAAATTATTCGAGACAGAGACATTGCATTAAAACATCAATTGCATTAAAAATATGGCAATTTATGTTTCAACAGTCCATGGCTGAGATGAACTGTATTCTCTAAATAGTGAGTGTGTAGATAGAATAATCTAAACATGTGTCATGTAGGAATTCCCCCAAAACACTTGAGAAATTATTATCAGGGGGGCCCTTCTCTTCACCAGGGCTGCTTGGGTTTCAAATGCCCAGGATTTAGATGTTTTAGTTTCTGTAGCTTGAGAAATTATTATCAGTGGGGGTTTCTCTTCAACAGGGCTGCTCGTGTTTCAGATGCCCATGATTAAGATGTATTATTCTCTATCTTCCTCCTCATAGGATAATCTGCCTGCGATGTCCTGTGTCTCTGAGCCTTTGATGACCTTTTCTGTATTCTACAGTGTGTAGACAGAGCATAATATAATACTCTTTTGGTAACACATTTTGTATTGGCTTTTTCAACTACAGTGCCCTGCATAAGTAATGGGACAGTGAAGCTTTTTTTCTTCTTGAGGTTGAAGTATAGATTCTTAGCTTTTATTTGATGGTATTTGTGTACAGTCAAATTTCACCATTTAGAAATAACAACTCCTTTTATACTGAGTCTCCTTATTTCAGGGCACATTATTGGTGTCAACTGTAAGAAACTCGATTCCTAGCGTCCTCTCCTTTGTCCTCCACTCGCTTCCTACTCAAAACACATTGGAGGAGAAGATCTAGATTATTCCCCTTAGATATTCTCCTCCAATGCTTTTTGAGAAGGAAGTGAATGGAGGACAGAGGAGAGGACGCGAGAATTAGAGTTTCTAACAATTGAGAAAGGAGCCAATGTGTAGACAGAAAGATCGGAATATGGATTCATACTGTATCTCTGACGGTTTTCTTTCTCTGTCCCTCGGCTCCAGATGTTCATCCAGACCACTACGCTGACTGTGTCCATGTCCCTGAGTGCCTGTGTGTCTCTGGGAATGCTCTACATACCCAAGGTGTACGTCATCCTCTTCCACCCAGAGCAGAACGTCCAGAAGGGGAGGAAGAGGAGCTTCAAGGCCGTGGTAAATGCTGCCACCATGTCCACACGCCTCTCCCAGAAGTCCCAGAACGACAAGCAGAATGGAGAGAGAACCAAGATCGAACCCGACAGAACACAGTAGGTCCATCTTGTTTGCCAGAGCTCCCTTGTGAAACTGTAAACAATTTGTTAAAAACTCCATGCAACACTGCTTCCTTGCAAAAATAATTTGACCACACTCTGAAGAAAGTCTCTTGACCGAAACGTGGTGATTTGTTCAAGTAAGCAGTGTTGCATATGCTTTTCATTTGCAGTTACACTATCAGGTGTGCAGATATTTTCTTTATCCAGAGCTCCCTTGTCAAAGAGGATTTCTATCCCAATTGACCTCACATGGAAAAATGGAAAAGGAGGATTAATAATTAATAAGTCTCAAATGTCTAACATAGAAGATATAGGCCAGGGGATGGACACAAGACTAGTTCGCCTGTGGATAGAAACCATATGAATTAGTTAAACCTTTATTGCCCCAAGGGGAATTTGTCCCCTTGTACTCTTGTCATGCAAGAGCACAACATTAAACAAACATGTATCAACACTAAAATAGACCCTCATCATCCATCATCATCATCACCTCAGGGGCTTACAGTGGACTACATAAAGTACATAGTGCTACTGTATATAAAGTGCATATAGCAGTGCAGTCAGATCGACCTCTGTTTTTATTGAGCAGCTGTATGCTCCTCAGTAGAAAGGAGGTGATAGCTGGTTTTGACCTTGGGGCATAAGGAATCTACGTCTAGATTGTAGGAGAATGTACTCTGTGAACAGTGGATGGGAGGGGTTGTCTAGGATTTTCAGGGCAAAGTTTATGGTGAACTGCTTCGTCAGTTGTAGGATGGTGTGGGGTTTGTGTGACTTTGGAGCCGGTTCTGGTCACTTTGTTCAACCTGCCTTTGGCTTGCACTGAGAGGCCACGCACCCCAGCACTGAATGCAAAAGGTGACCACACTCTGATTAAAAGTCTTATTGTGAAGTTGTGATAAAGTTGTCTCCATTAAATCTCTGCAGTTTTCGTTGGAAATAGAGCCATTGGTGTTGGTGCCCCATGGTCTAAAGAGACACATTCTGGTCTAAAGAGACATATGGTGTTTTCCACATGGTTTTCCAGCAGTGAGTGCTGTGTCTACTTCAATTTAACTCAGTAGATATGCCAAGCGCACACTTACAATTTGAGTTTTTTTGGGGGGGTGGGGGGGGGTTCTCAGAGATTATGTATTGACTGTCAGCTGTCAGTGGATTAAAGCAAAGCATTTTGCACATAATTATTTCTAATTAATCCTCATGCTGTTTTAGCATGGAATATGTGAATTATTTTGCCTCATATTAAAACAAATGTAGGATCCCAATTGAACTTGTTCACCTCTTTAGCAGCTCTTAATGTGTATAATAGATTTTACATTTATAAGGTGACTTGAACCCTTGTAAGTTGCCTGTTTGAAGTGCATAACCTCATGCAGCATTCTTTTTCTCCATACATTTATCTCAAGCTTTATCTGTTCAATAATCCCTTCTACTTCTCTCTCCTCCTCGTACTTTTTCCCTTCTCTCCTTCCTAAATCTCTGAAAAACCCTTTAGGGTTTATTTCCACTCTCCCCTTTATTGTCAGAACTCACTCCACTTACTGAAGGAACATTCCAGCAGTTTCAGACCACTAATCTCATAACTGCACTATTATTGGATCTTCGGAACAAAATATTGCTCAGTTAGTATGACATTACTATAATGGACATTAGGAACTTTTTTATTAAAGGTAGACTCACAGTGAAGTGAGAGTGGACGCTCTTGTTCGCTACAATATATTTGATGAAAGTCTTATCCCAGAGTCTATCTTTAACTATAAATTATGAAAGAAACATACTGTATATACCTGGAGGTAAATTAAAGAAGCACTGATTCAGCAATGAACCTACTCTTCTCTTCATATTTTAATATCTTTATGAATAAAAAATGTTTTTTCCCCTCTCGTCTATTTGAGAAATGGTTTGACTTTATCAGAGTGCAGGTTGACATTTTGTAAAGGATTCACCCTCTTGAAAGATTCATAATGCTCCTCTCAGTGCATTCCTCCTGCAGATGAAACGTTCCACACAGCTTTCTCTCCAATGTTTCAGTGTCTCACAGTTCACAACAAACACACAGTATTGATGCCTCCATACAGAACATTTTACTCCGAGGCTTGATTTTGTAGAAACAAGCAACTCATACAACATGATTATATATATAAATATATTGAATGATTATCAGGCTTTAAACATCTTACACATCAGTCTCCATTCTTCTCTTAACCTGCAATATGGTTTACTCATTAATCATTTTAAGTGACAGATACAGTGCCTTTGGAAAGTATTCAGACCCCTTCACTTTTTCCACATTTTGTTGTGTTATAGACTAAATTTAAAATGGATTAAATTAAAAGAATTTGCCATCAATCCACACACAATACCCCAGAATGACGTTTTTTGAAATTTCAGTAAATTGATTAAAATTGAAATACAGAAAATACCTCATGTACATATGTATTCAGACCCTTTGCTATGACACTCTTAAAATTAGCTAAAATGCAAAAACCTCATCAACAAATCACTCAATAAGTTGAATTGAGTCCATCTTAATGCAAGGATAATAGTTCATGTAATTTTGGAATTAATATCTTTGTTTTTATAGGGTCTCTGATTTGCATGTGTAAACACATTTCCAGCAACTTTCTTTGCTGTATCACTTGAATTCACTGTTGCAAACACAATTATGGATATGAGAGAGATTATTTTCCATTAAGGGATTCTTTTTGGCCACTTGGTTATAGACCAAGTTTTGTAGAGTGACTGAGATGATGTTGTCCTATCGACACCATTCAACTTTGTAGATTTTTGTAAGTCTCCCCAGGCCTCAGGGTCGCATTTCTGAGCAGTTTTGTTCCTCTCCATTTGCTCAGTTTGTAATGACAACCTGATCCACACAGTGTGTAATTGATTCCTATGCAAATCAGAGACCCTGTGATTAAGTGATTTGTTGAGGACATTTTTACATTTTGGCTAATTTTAAGTGTGTCATAGCAAAGGGTCTGAATACTTATGTACATGAGGTATTTCTGTATTTCAATTTTAATAAATTTACAGAAATGTCTAAAAGCCTGTTTTCACTTCATTCTGGGGTATTGTGTGTGGATTGATGGCAAATTATTTTAATTTAATCTATTTTAATTTTAATCCAAATTGAGTCTATAACACAACAAAATGTGGAAAAAGTGAAGGGTAAGTAGTTATTTGTGCTTGTTTATTCTATTATGATGTGATATCATATTATCCATCATTGGAGCCATTTTTGAAGAGGAAATTAAATTCTGGTTAATATTTAGATTAGATTAAATATTTCAGCTTGTATAAACCTTATCATCCAGTGAGTTTGGTACGATGAGTCAATAGCTTTTATTGAGATCATGGTTTTTATATCTCTTCCATCTTGAAACAGGATATTGAAATACTGGATAGCATATTACAGTAACTGCCTATTTATCAGTCATCTTTTCAAATATGGGCCAATATCAAAGCTATAATTGGTCAAACTGTTGTTGATAGCCATGTGTTCATTAGTTCACATTGTCACTTCTTTTCACAATGGACTATAGCAATCAATCATGTTAAAGGGCACCATTAAAAACATGATAAAGACCCACATTGGTCATGTTGACGTTTTTTGCTGATATATGACATGTTGGTGTTGCAGAATACCATCGCACAATGATTCAAGTCCGAAAATTAGGTCAAAGCATGTGTATTTTGGGCGATACATTCTCTTTTCTTAGCTCCTCCTAAAACGATTTCCCATATCCCATGACCTATGGCATTTTATATAGCTCAAAGCTCCGAAGTGTGACATGGCTAACCTGCTTGTAAAGTTAGTGCCCGGAGTCAAATATGACCCTCTGAAGCTTTTTTTGTGACTGAGTCTAACAACCTTTGGCCACATTTTATTGAGAATTGTTCCTAATGTCACCACTCAAATTTTTTTTTTCAAGAAAAGCCAGGCTGCAAAACTGTCTGGCATGGGCCTTTAAAGCCTATGAAACAATCCTATATGTTACTTCCATTGAACATGTCAGTGCCCTTATCAAACCTTGCAGGGATACAAAGGTCTAAAATGGGAAAACCCCCACAAAAAATCCCTCCCTCAGTTGCAATACTAACTGCCCTTCATGCATTCAGTATGTACATGTAATTACGCTTTAAACAGTTTAATTGAATATCTCTTCCAACCAAATAGGATAACTCCAATGTGATAGTGAGTCTTGTCTATTAAGCTCAGAGGGGTCTCCATTGTTATTACACCTCTCTCTCTATCTGTCTCTCTCTCTGGTGACTCTCCTCTCCCGTTTCTCTCCGCCCTACCCCCCCCTCTCTCTCCCTTTCTCTCCCTCTACCACCACCCCCCCCCCCCCCTCTCTATCTCTCTTGCTGTATCTCTCTCTGTATCTCTTGTTGTATGTTTCTTTACCCTTACTCTTCTTTGGTCATTCTTCTTTTGCTTCTCGGCTCAGTGAATGATGAAAGCACAGAGGGATACTTTAGCAGATCTCCTGTGACCAAGTCCAGGGACCAAACACTGAATATTATCACACAAGTCTATCATCTGAGAGGGTATTAAAGGAACACCCCACGTTTTAGCCTCATTCAGTCACAAAGCATATTCAGTGTTACATTAGCAGCCTGTAGTCTAAACTCATTGTGAAAAGTGTCATTTGCTCGTACCGAGAAATAACATGGTCATCATCACATCTGTGGTTCAGAGCTTTTTCTCTGTTTCTCTACTGAACCGTATGAAGTTTCATTTTGAAATATGTGAATTATATACTGATTGGGTGATTATATACTAATTATATACTAATTATATACTGATTTATATATTATTATATATTCTCCTTTTATCATAACAGGTAACTCAAGCTTGGCCATAAGGGGACCTAAATTGAACTGAGGACTTCAAGATGAAGATTGATGAAAGTCGTATTGTTTGTACAATCCTGTAGTGATTCATGGAGAAGAGGTCTAAGTGTCTCAGTCACTATGGATCTTACTGATTTGAACCACTGAATGTCAGTGGAATCAAACCACTACAAAAGACTGCTACACCCTTCTACAAAAACTAGAATTTTAACTTGAACTCTGTTGTCAACGTTTTGAATGCCTCAGAAAGCACACATCGAAATAATGGTGAAGTCAAACGGTGTCATCGTTTTTTAAACCAATCGAATTTGCAGCGGAAACAGATGACCACGCATTCCAAACATATCTAGACACAGACACCAGATATGGACAGATATGAATCATGGTGTGTTTCCCAGATTAACATCTTTAAAAAATGAAAAACGGACAATGTTCTTTTTCGAAATATTGTGCCGTTCTATACGATTCATCTCTTTGGTCACTTCTGTTTTGATTGGATTGTTGTTATGCGTGGTTCATGGACATATCAGCATGGGATGTTGTTTGTGTGCAAATAAGTGTGTTCCTGTTCATAAGCAGGGGATTTTGACTGTATACATACATGCTCAGATGAACCAATCAGAACACAGACACCACAGTATTGGTAATGAAACTGACATAATGGATGATCAGATACTGTGTTTTCTGTTGGGGAAGACAATTATACCCCAATCACAGTACAGAGCCGAACCGAGCTGAGCCAAGCTGAGCTGTACTGGGCTGGCCTGGTTACACATCCACCACAGTCGTCGAAACAGTGTTGGAAAGGACAATGTGATAAGGAAATATCCATGTCAGCACAGTACGGTTCGGGTTGACTGTCATAAGTGCGGTGGATTTGTACATCAGCATGTCCCTGGTAGAGAGGTTTGACAACTGATTTAGAAATTCCTTCCGAAGTTCCTTCGTGGCGTGTGCTGGGTGGACGGCTCAGCACTTTCTAAACCTGACTGGTGAGCAGAGCTGCATCTGGCTGAGGGATTTCTAAATCATCTATCTGGGACAAGTTGCTGTGCAAATCAAACACACTTCTGGAAGCGCATTGCATTGCATACAATGAGACCCCACAGGCTTAGATTGAATCCCACCCTTAGTTTCTTATCAAACTGAAATGAGATTCTATTTTGTGTGAGGACCCCCCCCCCCCAGTCATTTTTTGCCTGTATGTTTTGTAGGCTGTTTGTATGTGGGACCATGGGGAACTATACACGTTTAAGGACTGTAGCCTATAGTGTTGCTGTACTAAGATCACTCTCTGTTGTTTTGTTATACAAGTCATAAATGTCATTGAATTGTTTTGATTTCATTTGATAATTTGATATATTTTTCCACATGTGCACTTTTCACCACCTTATCCAAAGATGAATTGATTTATTTTCACACAACAGGCCCAATACTGTACACAGCATTATCTAAAGTCTGAAAATGTATGAAGACTAATTGATGTATGCATGTACAGTATAGCTAGGCTTAGTCCATTATGGATTGTCAGTTTTTTCCCCCTTCCCCTTCATTTATTTGTCAGTGTAATTTTGTAAAGGACAAATCCACCGGAATATTACTTGTCGAGTAGGCTGCTTCCTCATTTGTACATCTCTCACGGTTCCATGAGCATTTTTGCATGTGCAGTGAAGAAAATAATGACATTTTGTACGATGAATGATATACATTATGGATTATGGACAATATGGACATTATTCCGAAAATGATGTAAATATAGCGTGTATAAAAGACGTGACGTAAATAGGTCTCACATACTTATTATTTCTCATAAATAAGAATTAAATGTACTGTATGGGTGATGCTGATGAGAGCATGCAGAGGGTGTTCATGTATGTATTACAGCTCAATGATCCAGAATCATAGTATACATCTACACAGAAAGCTCTAGAACAAAACATATTTTTAAATTATATTTCATTGTTTCCCATGTATAGACAAACCCTATCAGCATTCATATATGGTAGATAGCAACACATATTTATTTTCTGTGACAGGTATCCTTAATGCTTTGTGGTGACATTATACCTTTGCGTAAATGGGCGGCCCAATAAAGGGGACATTTTGCTTGAATAATGCCATCTAAATTTTTAGCTCAACATATTAAGCTAGGAAACGACATACATTGTTGATGACAGGGCAGCTATTTGCCTGGAAAAGGATTCCCAGAGGGGAACAAAGCTACAGTAAAAAGCATATATACTGTACATGAGTCATGCAAATAGAATGTGAAAGCAGTAAATGCTCATGGTTTACAGTACAAGAAGAAAATTAAACTTACGCACAAACATGATAGGAAAGCCAAGAGTCATAATCTGAGGGTCATAACCTCTGCTTTATTTCATGTTCAGAACAGCACCTTTGATGCTATTTTTTCCCGCTTATGCCATTAATTAATGAAGAGACCACTTAAACAAAATAAATGTTCTATTCACATGAAAAGGGTATCTGACTTCTGCAGACTGTACAAAGAAGCACAGGACAGCAGACCGGAATTCCAGAATAAACAATCTGTCATGGCAGTTTTCATTATTCATGTGATGCTTAGCCTATAATTTATCTGTGTGCTTATGATTGCATACTTTCACAATTGACACAGATATGATCTACATATTTGAATGCGAAATCTATTTGGCTTGCATCAGAGTTTCGTTAATTTTCAAACTTGTTTACTTTTCAATTAGGTTATTTATTATCTGCCAGACCAGCAGTGAATTCAAATGATATGGAATTTGGAAGAATCACATAGTTGTTCTTACGTTCACAGACTGCTATGTCGTCCTCTACATGAATCTCAGGTGTTTTTTCTTGCATTTGATTGGCGGACAATCTCTCATTGTAAATGTCCCACTCATTATATTGTATGAGTACTTCCTCTCTGTAAAAAAAAAAGCTCTTTCCCTGTTGGTCAGGTACTGTACAAGATGTGGGCATAAAGGTATGATGATGTTCAGTGTACTGTATGTATGCCTATGATGCATGTCAGAATAAATGTTTTAATACTGTAATGAATTGACTTAGTTTCATTTCACGATATGGGAACAGTACCAGACAGTTCTGGTGTATTTGCATTTTGTACAGTTTATCAGTTCACATATTCAATATCACTATAGAAAATCTCAAAAACCTATACAATCCCTGAAGGTACAATAACTGTTAAATGTGAGTTAGTGAATGGTCTGGTATTGTGCCCATTTATACAGAAGTCTGGTTGTGTCACATCCACTATTAATAGATACAAAAGGTAACAAGGCCATGGGGTACATTCTAACATCCCCTGGGATCCAACACTTCAAAAGAGACACATGGGGTTTCACAGGCTTATCATGCATGGACCAACACCAAAGCCTGTTTGCATATTTAACAAATAAGGCCCAGACAGACACAGGGCAAACATTCTATTGATCTAATACATAAATGAACAGGCCAGGAAATGGATAGACATCCATAGTAGTAGTAGTAGTTAGTAGCACAAGGGTTTTAGTTTTCAGCAAATGGTGGTATGACATTTACATTTTACATTTATGGCATTTAGCAGACGCCTTTATACAAAGTGACTTACAACAATACATTTGTTAGTGTAGTAAGTGAATCATCTATCCAACAGTCATCATAAGACAAAGTAATCAATGCTCACACCAGGGGCCATGGGCAGTCGTAATGCTAGTAGGCTATTTATTTTTTTTATTTTTTTGGAGAATGGTTCACATGGACTAAGTCTTGCTATACTATTTCAATGAACAGGAAGTTATGTATTGATTTGTGCAGGATGCCAGAGTGTGGAATCTGAGACATACTATCCTCGCAGGACATGGGTAATGTCCCTTTAGTTATTAGGTTTACTGGAATAAACTGCAGTCTAACCATGAATGCCAAATGCAATTAGAAAAACACTTCTAGGTAACATTGATCAGCCACAGAAATAGACCCCTACCATTGATCACAGTGGAATTATAATAAAAAATCTAAGCAACCCCAAAAAGCCAGGTATCACAGAAACATCATGGTTAAACCACCCAGTGGCTTCCAACAGTATTATTTCAGCATATGAGTGAGTGCATAGTGACATCTAGTGGAGTGAAAACCTGTCTTTCCAACATACACTGCATCCTATAGTAGCATCCACTAGGCTCCTGCAAGCATCTGAGTCAATGGGCTGAATAGGTGATATACATGTTTTGGGACTTGAGGAATTCTGGACCTGTAGTTCCATCCCCCAACACCAAGAGGATGACATAGCGCCATCTCAGACCATGTGTTGGTACTGCACACAAGTTGCAGACGATTAATACTCACAGTACTTAACCAGAATGCACGTTTTTTAAGTAAGACTGTCCCCCACAAAGATTGGCACACACCAACAACCCATCAATCGTCAAAGTCAAAGTCAAAGTGGGTGTATTGTCACACAGTCTGTGAGCAGAGCAGGGAAATGCTTGACTTGCACAGGGCCTCAAAAATGTCATACACAATATCCAATAACTCACTAAATGCTAAAATACATCCTAACTAAATTGCACAATATAAATACAAATACAATACTGATTATTAGCAGCGGGGGTGATTTTGTTTAATGATTTTGTTGGCATTCCTCAGACACCTGTTGGTGTAGATGTCTTTGAGGGCAGGAAGCATGGCTCCAGTGATGGACTAGGCAGTCTTCATGTAGAGCCTTGCGGTCCTGAGTGGTACAATTGCCATACCAGGCGATGATGCAGCCAGACCAGCTGTTCTCAGTGGTACACCTATAGAAGTTGGTGTAGATCTTAGGAGCCATACCAAATTTCCTCAGCCGCCTGAGGAAGAAGAGATGCTGGAACGCCTTCTTGATATCCCTCCAGAACAATGACGAAGATTTCTGCTGAGAGAAGTGGTGACCAGCTGATGAGGACAGATGGTGACCAGGTGAGGAGGACAGATGGTGACCAGCTGATGAGGACAGATGGTGACCAGGTGAGGAGGACAGATGGTGACCAGGTGAGGAGGACAGATGGTGACCAGGTGAGGAGGACAGATGGTGACCAGAGAGAGATTGCACATGTCATGCCATCATCTGGAGTTGATGTGACAGTAGAAATAATACAATGTCATTGCCTTCAGAGACAGGTGTTGCGACGAAAGCGAATGCCCAGGAAAATGAAAAGGTAGGCCTAAACCCCTAACCTTCTATATTGAATACAGTCTCTAAATGCATGAGAGAAAGATAATTCATAGGTTAATATATTCACTGTTTTTGACTTTTTCTTTCTAGCGAGATCATTAAAGCCACTGATTCCTACAGGGGTGAGAATGGTGTGAGGTCTGCAAACTACGTTTAATCAGTAGCGATCAGGGAATGAGATCCCTTGAAAGAAATATTTCAATTACGAACACTGTTTTGGTCCCACAAAAGCGTTTTCTAAAATGGAGTGTCCTACCCGATACTTGGTTTTTGCATTATACACACTGAGGCTCTCTACCCCCGCCCATCTGAATTATCAACCAGTCAGAAATCACAATTGATGTCACCCGGCTAAAGTTAAATGGAGTCAGAGAGGGATATGCATATGGTCGAAACATATGGTCTTTGATGGAGTTCATACTATTTTCGATAGCTGAATCCACGTTGTAATCATTTCTCACTTCTGAAATAATTCCTAAGGATAAAATAAGATGAATGAATGAATAAAAGCCTAACATGGATCCATCGCTTGTGATAAGATTCTTAGAAGATAAAAGCTAGCCTTTTACCAAATAAAGAGTCCAAAAACCCTCCATGAAGTTACAATTGTTTAATCCCAAGATTCATCAGCTGAATAAACAAACAATGAGAGTCGTACTCCCATGAAAACACCACCACCCCAAGTGATAAGACTTGAAGGACAGGTACAATATAATGAGAGGTACAATATAATCAGCAGAACAGTCTCTTTGTCTGAACAGCTGCCAATGTCCACCAGTGAAGCTGTACTCCCCAATGTTATCTTGTGAGACAATTTTCTGCAGAACCTTGAGGAAACTAATAATACTTGAATTGTGATATCGGCAGAGATGCATCAAATTCTTCAAAAGTAGGGTTTGTCAGTGTTAGAGACAAGGGCTTAATCTCAGTTTATTTACACAGAGGGCTGGTTTCCTAAACCTAGATTACGCCTAGTTATAGACTAAGAATCTCCATTGTAAGTGTGATTTAGTTCAGAACTAGGCTGAATCTGCATCCGGGAAATCACCCTAAAGAGTGCTTACCTGCCATGGCTCTTGCTTCCTGTATCTCAGCCAAGTGGCAAAGTTCATGCTGAGTAGGCTCCAGTTCTTCTTCTCACCCACCAAATCCAGGGCCTCCTTCACAATGTCCTCAATAGGCCTGGGCAGGTATTTTTCATCCAATAGGTAGATAGACTGTCCAGCTGTAATTTTTCCAGCATACCTTTTGTCACCAAAGCCACTGATGTTAGGAGGTTAGCTGGAGTTCCGGGCTTGCCTGGAGAGATACATGTGAAAGTGAATCAAAATCAAAATCAGAATTGTCCATCTGTCCCTAGACTGTTTTCAGGGTAAGGAACCAAATATGTGATTTTGTAATTTGGATGAACTATCTCTTTAAGTAGCATTATGAACTTTACAGACCCACTAGTATAATGTCAATAGTCAGAGCTCATTATCAATAGCAACATTATCATTATTATTGTATTATTCTTCCTCTTAGGTGGTGTTAGGTGGACGACGAGACCATCACCAATGTATACAGCCCAGTGACTTTATATCCCTTTATATTTCTATCGGGTCCCCTGGTTGTGCTTCCTTCTGTGACTATTAATGGAGAGAAGTACTATTATGTTAAATCAATAAACAACTGTCCTCTGTGGCTTGGAAGCCATTGCAAGGGAAGGAGAACTCTGTGTAGTCAAGTCAAGGGATCTCAATTTGCTTCTGCTAAAGAACGTGCACAAGAGTAAGTTTTAGTGGGTGGGGACATTTGAATATGAGATAGAGATCCTCGCTTATCAGGATTCACTGCGCATGTTGGAATGGATCATTATTAATATCTTTATCGAATAAAATTATAATTATAGTTCTAGGTAACAAATGTAACTGAAGTGTCTGTCATATCATAATCTAACCACAAAGCAAGCCTAGAGTGTTTTTTGTCATGAATAAAATGGAAAATAATGAAGAAAATCTTTTTTTGTGGGTCACGTCATTCACGCAGGATAAACTGTACATTGAAATCTGCACTGTTAAGCTTCTTCCTAACAGTGCAGTGATAACACAAAAGTACGAATAAAATATCAACAATACACATGGAGTAAGGCACAATACAAGTACTAAGTCAATAACAATATTTAAGTATAGCTGCTAGCAGCAATGACACAGGCTTCAACCCATGCAAGCAACATCATCAAGGTTATCAGATTGCATTTGCAAAAGGTGCAAAAGCAATAAGCTAGGAAGTAGATATATTGTTGTTTTTCTAAGAATAATGGGAAAGGAAAGGGTTAACTGATACTTGTCATCGCAGGTAAGGGCAATTTCAATGACAAGTTTCAGGTGAATTGAACAAAGTGACCAATGTCTACAGGCAACTCATGGTCTTTGCCTCCCTCTTCTGGCCACTTGGTGATATTACCCGAACACCACCAGTCCCATTGAATTTAGATTTGTTTTACATGTGAACACCACCAAAGTCGGTCCAGGTCTTCAGGGAGATATCCTTGATGCCCATGACAACTTTCATGTTCATTGAACAAAGTGACCTTGATTAAGAACTGTTTGAATACGGCGATATAAAGTTGGACGTTTGATTGATGGATCGCTTAGCTGTGACAAGCGACAAGTGTAGTGAACATAATGTAGTAAATTTCAAGTCAATCAGATGCGGTTCATGAGGAGAAGATTTTTTAAAGGTTTTTCACAAAATCCAAGATGGAGGAAGTTATGGGTCCTTGTGTCAAATGTGTTCCTTGTGAGGAGAGGGACCAGTATACATACAAAACATTTTTGACCGGTCGGTTCTTAGGCAGAATAATAATAATAATTCCTTCAATTACAATAGGGTTTCAGCCCTTCAAGCTTGAACCCCTAAACATAGCTGTTAGCAGCAATAAAACATGCTTCAAGCCATGCAAATGAAATTGCATGAAGGTCAAAAGGCTTGAGAGGAAAAGATAGGAAATGGAGAGATTGTTGATTTTGGTAAGGGTAACGGGTAAGGAAGGGGTTAACTAACACTGGTCATCACAGGTTAAGACAATGATATGTGCAGGTAACTCATGGTCTTTGCCTCCCTCTTCTGGCCACTTGGTGATATTACCTGAATCCCACCAGTCCCATTGAATTTTTTTTAAGTGAACAACACCAGGCTCAGGGTGATGTCCTTGAACATTTCATGTGAATTGTACCAAGTGATCTGGATTTAGAACTGTTTTAATATAGCTATATGACATTTGCATTTTGATTTGCGTGTTCTGTGGTAATTTTCTGACATAATGCTTAGTTCGTCGCATGTTACAGGTCTTCAGGGTGACATTGATGCCCATTTCAAGTTTCATGTGAATTATACCAAGTGGCCTGGATTTATAACTGTTTTAATACAGCTATATGAAGTTGGATGCTTGATTGGCATGTCAATCTGTAATTTGGTAATTACTTTTCACAGATAGCTCAGCTTTTCAATTTATTTTGTTAGAGACAAGTGCCTTGAGCATGTGTAGGGAATTTCAAGCAAATTGTACTTGCGGTTCATTTATTTAAGATTTAAGTTTCTTCACAGAATCCAAGATGGCGGAAAATCCATCATGGTGGAATAATGTGTCCCTGAGGCAAATTCGTTCCTTGTGGGGAGAGGGACCAGTATACCAAATTTCATGACTCCAAGTCAAATGGGGCAGCGGAGTTGTGTTTTTTAACTTCGGTGCTCATTACAGCTCCACCTCTAGGCCAATGGCTGCCATTTATGGTTTCGGAGGAGCAGTAGTATTTCATATTGCCAAAATAGAAAACATTCTCCACACCATTACACCACCTCCATGAGAAGGTGTACAGGTGTTCCTAATAAAGTGTTCAGTGAGTGTACAGTGAGTTTATTTAGGCTACATACTTACAATACCATCGTCACAACAGTAGTTACCTGCCATTCCAATTACTTCTCCTCTTTCTCAAGGTTAAATCTCCAAGACTGAAATGCAATGGGAATATAAGCTATATCCATGCACCGACTCACCCCATTGGTTGACATAATGTACAACCTTTGGCGTACTGTACATTAATACGGTTAAACAAAGATATTTGAGTCGGGATCATTTTTTTATAGAATTTATTTAAATTAAACTGGAAGTGATTTAAATTATTATTATTTATTCCAAATTCAACAATCAAATATACAAATCAAGCGCTGAAAATGCAAAGCAGCTATTCAACTGTGCCACTGTACAAATATCGAAAACACACATCGAATGATGAAAGCTCAGTGCATAACTGATTATTGCATGCATACAGCAAATGCAACAAAAAAAAAAACAGGAAATGCAAACCTAAAATAACAAATGCAGACATCAAATGTTCAACGCTCAAAGCATGTATTGAGTAATGACAAGTTGTGCGACTTTAATTTCAGTCATAAATTCATCTCAGCCGTACCGAACACGCTCCAAACAGCTGTCATTAAGCCCTTAATGAAAAAATCTAACCTCAACCCTAGTGGCTTGATCGGCCTATTTCAAACCTAGCTTTCCTTTTCAAAAAATACTGTAGAAAACTGTTGCTCAGCAGTTTACACGTTATGAAGCTCTTATGATGTTTATGAGTCTCTTCAGACCTACTCCTGGCATCATATAGTTGCAGTGTTTCCATACCAGTGCTACTTGATTTAAATGCAGCATTTAATACTATTGATCACCATTTTTTCTCAGGCGCTTAGAATTTTATGTTGGTCTCTGTGGTCAGTTCAATTTGTGCAAATAGACAATGAATCATCGCCCTTATCTAGAGTCAAATATCGTGCCTAGATTACTATAATGTACACCTGTGCCACTACCTCTATAAAATATCTACAATGTGTTTGGAAGGCAGTTGCAAGAGTCAGGAACAGGAACCAAAATATTTGAATATGTGCATTGTGTTTACTATTATCAATTTGTATATTTGATAGCTGAATTTTTACCCAAAAATGTGTGTTCACTCCTCTGAACAGTCTTACTGTTCTACTACCATGAAGTGCTTCAAAAAAATACATTCCTTCCTCTCTTTCACTGCTAACATGAAGTTTCTCTCTTTTCTCTGTCCTCCCTATCATCCATCCTCAGACTGCTGCCAGGGAGTTCTACCTTCATCAGAGAGTCACAAACAAGTAGCTCTGGTTTCTTACCTGAGACTGTATCATGGCCTTTATGTTCATCCATGGAATGTGTGTGTGTGTGTATGTGTATATGTGTGTGTATACTGTACCTACTCTCCTATTCTCCCTAGTACTGTAAGTGGTTGCTTCCAAGGTGCACGGAGCAAAGGGGATGCCGAGGCAGGACGCATA
The DNA here is from genome assembly GCF_951799395.1 of Argentina silus. Taxonomy (NCBI): domain Eukaryota; kingdom Metazoa; phylum Chordata; class Actinopteri; order Argentiniformes; family Argentinidae; genus Argentina; species Argentina silus. The sequence goes on from NC_139662.1 coordinate 11,623,306, forward strand.
ACCCCCTGAGACAGACACACAGACAGACAGACAGACACACACACACACACACACATAGCCCCTGCACATAGGTACATCCCCAGAGAGGTCAGAGCACAGGGTCAGTCACAGTGCAGCAACCTGGAGCAGTTTGGGGTCAAGGGCCTTGCTCAAGAGCACAACAGCAGTGGTAGGCACAACCCTCTGCTGACTCATCTCTTAACTGCCTCTGTGGAGAAACACACTGTTAAGCTACGCTACGGGTCATTTAGTGCAAATCTATCTCAACATAAGCCATGGCATCTGTGAACTCTGACACATTTACATTGATTTGTACACTGAAATATCGATACAATTGATTGATTTTGTGTGTCTTCCAAAATATGGTTTTAATATTTCAACAAATCAAACATTGAAAACACAATGCACATATTCAACTGTGCCATGGTACAAATATCGAATACACACATTAAATACTGAAAGCTCAAAGCATAATTGAATATTGCCAAGTTGCATACAGCAAATGCTACAACACGTTCAGAATGCTGCAAGTCATAACAGGAACCACTGTGCCCTGTGTAAATAATGAGACAGTGAAGCATTTTTCTTTTGGCTCTTCACTCCAAACGGATTTGAAATCAAACAGTTACTAAGGTTAAAGTATGCATTGTCAGCTTGTATTTCAGTTTCGCCATTAAAAAATGACAACAATGTTTATACATAGTCCCCTTGTTTAAGGGCACCAAAAGTAATAGGACAGATTAATATAATGTCCAAATTAAGCACTCATGTTTAGTATATGGTCAACGATCCTTTGCATGCAATAACTGCCTGAAGTCTGCCACCCATTGACCCCACAGATGCTGGGTATCTTCTCTGGTGATGCTCTGCCAGGCCTGTACTGCAGCATCAATTGTTTTTGTTTTTAGGTTGTTTTGCCTAAAATTGTATCATCAGGAAATTAAATGCATGTTCAATTGGATTTAACATGGCCAGTCAAGAACTTCCCACTTTTTGTGGGTTTCCATAGCTTTAGTTGCTATGGAAATATGTTTTGGTTCATTGGCTTACTGTACGATGAAGCACCATCCAATGAATTTGCCGGCATTTGCTCGAGCAGACAAGATGTACACTTCAGAATACATTCTGCTGCTGCCATCAGCAGTAAGATCATCAATTATGATAAATTAGCCAGTTCTAGTGGCAGCTATGCATGCACCCTTTCCACCATGTTTCAAAGATGAGGTGGTATGCTGTAAATCTTGGGGAGATCCTTTTTTCTCCAAACTTTCCTCTTGCAATCACTCTGGTACATTTGTCTAATAATATTTGTCTTATCTGTCAGAAAACAATACCTTTTTCCAGACCTCTGCAGGCTTTTTAGGTACTTTTTAGCAAAATTGTAACCTGACTCCTTCTTGAGATGGTTTGCACCTGCCAGTGTAGCCTCTGTAGTTCGGCTGTAAGTTTCTGGCACATTCACGCCTACCCCCTGGAGAGTATTCCTACTCTGCAGGACAGTTGTTTTGGAACGTGTGTGTGTGTGTACCTGGAGGGGGTGTGGTGTTGGACAGAGTCCAGGAAGGAAGTAGTTGGGTGTAAGAATCTTGTGCGACAGCTTCTCTCCATTTCCAAGGAAGGAGATTAGGTATTTCTTATGAAGCAGTTGACATGGTATCAATCTACGATAACACAATGCCTAGACCTACGTGTTCAACAAACATGTAATGCTGACAATGTCTTCAGAGGGGGATACTGTTGTAATACAAGTTGGATTTGAGTGTCTAAAAGTACACACACACACAAAAATATGTGTTCGCCGCTCACACAGAGAGACTGACCTGTTTGGAGTTGAAGCCCTGCCGTAGCAACTAGCACATTCTCCCCAAATCAAATCAACGTTTATTAATCATATGCACAGGACACAGGTGTGTGGATGTAAGCACTGTTGATATTTCTGGTATGCATTTAGTGTGGAAATGTACACAAAAACTAGCATAGATTGCTCAATTAGCCATCCAGATGAGCCCGTCACATTACCCATAAAACAAAACAGTGCTTACCCGCAGCTGAGCAAACTTAACAGTACATATAAATGCTTCCATACGTAACCCCAAATCACAGTAACTAATGTGTTTTCATGCTTTTGTAACCTAACAAGTAGCAGTCTCAGAGACTAGCCTATCTGAAAATTGGGAGGGCGCAGTACACGTTGCATACCTACGTATACCCCCAAACCTCGCTCAAGTCGAGCCAAACACCGATGTCAAAAACGCCATTGTGATGCTTTTCCACTAAAGACTGGGCCCCACTCCATTTATTTATTTTTTTTGCCCAAGAACAAGTTTTTTTTTGTGGTGGGTTGTGTTTCCATCCCCAGGGCATTCAGAGTAATTAGGACAAGCAGGAAGGAGTCAACTACAGACAAATTCAGAAACGTGTTCGTCTGAGTTTCACCCTCAATCCAGCATGACGACTTGTAACTGAAAATACAAATACTAGCATAGATTGTGAGTTAGCCAACCAGGTGAGCCAGTCTCATTTCCCATTGAATGAAACGCACGCACGCACACACACAAGATTTGGTCGACACTACTTCAGTCGACATCACGGCACAATCTATCTTGTGTGTGTCGGTGTGTGTGTGTGCCTGGATGTGTAAGAAAATTGTGTGACAGCTAATCCACATTTCAAAGGAAGACGTTTAGCTATTTCAAATGAAGCAGTTGGCATAGTCTCGACAACAACAAAATGCCTAGACCTACGTATTCATCAAACATGTAATGCTGACAATGTCTTCAGAGGGGGATACTGTTGTAAAAGGAGTTGGATTGGAGTGCCTAAAAGTACACACACACACACACACATAAAAGCTTGCGCTCACATAGAGAGACTAGTCTGAGTTTCATCCTCAAACCAGCATGACTCATAACTGAAGCAATAAATCTGTCAATCATGTTCATGTTTTTCTACTTTGTAACATGACTTTAAAACTAGTGTGGTTGGAGGTTTGCAATTTATTTAGTCTGGAAAAGTACATGAAAACTAGATTGTTCAGTTAGCCAGCCAGATGAGCCAGTCTTTTCCAATTAAATGAAACACACAGACACACACAGATTTGTAATACATTTTCTACCTTAATGTTGATGACCAGAAAAATAACTTGGAGGGTTGAATAAAAATAGATAAGATATAATTGTTGACACTACTTCAGGTCGACATCAAGGCATAATCTAATGTGTGTGTGTGTGTGTAAGAATGTTGTGTGACAGCTGCTCCGCATTTCCAAGGAAGAAGTTTAGGTATTTCTAATGAAGCAGTTGACTAAACGCCTAGACTTATGTATTCGTCAAACATGTAATACTGACAATGTCTTCAGAGGGGGATACTGTTGTAATAGGAGTTGGACTGTAATGCCTAAAAGGCAGACACAGACATACAGGTGTGCACAGACACACACAGAAAGTTGAACACCATTTAGAAACACAAAGACAGGCTTCTTTATTCATACTGAGTGCTTACATCTAGTTAGTTAATCCATGGAGGCAGGAGATTGTGGGCAGAACAACGAGTGACGACCATCAGCTGCATGCAATATTTAATTCACTTGCAACCAAACAGCCTCCCAAATTTAGTTGAGGAAAAGCTATCATAGCATATCAAAAACTATCATTTGCTTTCATAGCAGATGGCAGGAAATGGTTTGTCTGAGGCTTTCTACCCCAGCCCATCTGAAAGCACAGAGAGGTCACCTGAAGTTCATATCTCTGATAGTAAAATAATCCACTTTGTAATCCGTTCTCCCTTGTGAAATAATCCCTATGGACTAAATATGATGAATGAATAGATAAAAACCTGAACCCATCATTGGTCAACCTCAATAACACATTATTATAAGAATTGCATTTAGCAATATGTGGTATTTTGCCCCAAATGTGAAATTAAATGAAAAATATGATAGACTTGTGACAATCACAGGGGTTCCAGACATTTGAAAGCAGGTGGTGAAAAGATATTCCATGAGCGTGCAAAAACCAAAAGTCTCTCTGATAGAAGATATGACCGAACTACCCACAAACCAACATTTTGTCTGGCATGAATTTAGTCAGACATTCTAAATCATTAATTTTCAAATGTTCATGTTGTGGAGTTGTTTCATTTTATCTTAAAAGGAGGGTCCCCTCATCAATTGTGCGCATCAAGTATGCCATTGTGGGCATTGTGACTTTGTTCCCCTATTTAAGTGATCCAGAAGTAATGGATATGTAAATTTGCAATATTGTAGGTAGTAACAATGCATGCATATATATTTAACCTTAATTAAAATGTGGCCAAGTTGCTTAAATTGGTAACAGCTCAGGACTTTTACTAGGGACACCTAAACTGTCAATAGAAACAAAAAAAATCTTTCAGGTGGTGCCCAGGGGCATCGCAGACTGCAAGAACCTGGTGACATGAAGGTATGTTCTGTACTATTTTAATTTTGCTTTTTTCTGCTACTCAGTGCCTGCTTGCCAGTACCTGCTTGCCATACACACAGCCACCAGAAGCCCATCTCCCGCCCCTTGCTTTCTGACAGCTTCACGAAGGTGATCAGAGGCGCATCACAGATGGCATAACCAATCAGCATGTTTGCTCAAAATCTGAGCGACATAATGGAGACTACTTTCTATCCCAGGCTAATGTATCTTTGCATTGTGGGACACAAATGATTGATGGTGGTTTCCCCTATTTCTTCTTTCTCTCTCAGGTGGGGACTAGCATGGGGACCTTCCTTGCTCAAATTGGATGTAAACAGCCCTTCCTCCTCTGTGTTGGTGAACAGAAGAACGTCATCCAGAAATTCTACATTGTCGTTGACCAGAAGACCATTCCTTGCAAGACCCAAACATCAGTGGCAGCTTTCGATAAGCTCTTCAAGGCACATGTATTTTGTGTAGTCCTATGATGAAGCTTTGGGAGGTTTCTACATGTTCATTCACACCACAGTGTATCATATTGATATGGGGAATGCAAAGGAGAGCCCAAGGGTCAAAGAGTGAATTGTTGCACATCTTTGAGCTCAAAGATGTTTACTTGTTTGTAAGCCAGGGTGGGATCAGCGGCGGCTTTGCGCACACGCAATTCATTTGCAGTGTGGACGCGGAGTGGTGTGGGTCTCCTCTCTGCTCTGACTGCAGCTGGGACTGCTGTGCGAGGCTACTGTGAGACTGACCGCCTGTGAGTGCTTTGGGACGGGGGAGGGGCTCACGGCAGCACCCGCTGCTCGTTGAGGACAGTAACTGCAGAGCGATACGTGCTTTCACGTCAGAGTCTCCAAAACACCAGAAAAGTCTCCAATAACACCAGAGAAAGTCGCTAGATTTGTCGCTAGTCGCTTTTGACAAAAAAGGTCGCTAAGAGGATTTGGAAAGTCGCCAAGTTGGCAACACTGGCTTAAACGATTGTGTTAAGATTGAGGAGAAAGAACATATTGCATGTGTTGAGTAGCTCGAAATGAAGAAGCACCAGTTCCTAATCAACAGCGGTTGGTACCAATATGCTCTTTGAAGATTAGCAGCTTGAAAGCTCAGTCCGGATCACGATGACTCACTGCAAAGAGCTATTACATCATGGGTGAATTGTTCAACCTGTGGACCCGAGAGACCCGCCTGGCAACTGAAGAGGGAACACAAACACTTGGATATGGGCGAAATGCATCCCTTCCTTAACAATGCTTCTTGAGATGACACAGGGCTCCAATCTCCCTGTACCTGATGGAGGCATCTCCCTTACCTCTTCTGTGAGAATATTCTGAAGACCCTGAGAGAGGTACTACAAAATACAGAGAAAGGTGTTGTGTACAAGAGCACGGCCACAAGGCACAGCGGCGTCCTGTGCCGACCTGAGCTCAAAGTCAAACAAGGAAAGTTTGGCGCTGTCCAGACGGACTATGAGAGAAAAGCCGATATGCAGTGGTTACCTGATCGCCTCTGTATCTGTGATCCTGGCACTAGGGGCCGTTGACAATTCTTAAGTGCTTATGATCTGTGATGTAAGCGAGGGCCGATTGAGAGTTGATGTCACGTGCCAGCTTGACAGAGGAAAATGCTTACCCTCTGAGAGGAGATTCAGGAGGGTGCTAAGTCACCTGGACAGTCTTTTTGAGAAGATGGGAAACAAGATGTACAACATTCAAAAACTAACTGAGCCTTTGATGATTTGCCTGGAGATCCAGGCTGCTCTGCGTTTTTCATGTTTTGTATCTGTAAGATTCTCAGGGGACTGGAGGGCTATGATATTGATGCCAGTGGGTGGCTGACGAAGCTTAATTGCTTGCTTAGGGAAGATAGCGTGGATAAGATTGCAGAGTGCATATGTCTCTACAGACTACTCGGTCACCCCCATCTGAGTGCGTATATAGCTGCTGAGAAGGTAAAAAAGCATGTGAACAAGGTCAATGTGGGGGTGCTTGACGATATCCTATGTTCTGTCAGATTTTGTTTGCCTCGCCTTTACCTCTGAAGAAGTACATACACGCAAAACGTCAGGTTTTTCTTTTTGCCATTTTGGCATTGCTTTTTAACATTATTGATTAAACACTTAAAAACAAAGAGTTTTAATTCAGTTATTGGGAGGGTTCACCGCCAGAAAACAAAGACAAGTAAATTCAACACCAGCCTGGGTCGCTCCAGCCAAAAGAACAATGGGGTAACTAAACCCACTTCACCCAAAAAGGAACACCATTACCACAGCCGACGCCTGCCCGTGTCTCTCTTGGTTGTCAAGCAGGCTGTGTGCTCCAGGGCTCAGAGGCTCTGCCCACTTTGTGGTTGGTGTCATCGGGGATCCTGATTGGAGCGATCATTCCTTCCAGCGCACCTATCCCGGCCGGGCGCCGGGAACATAAAAGTTTGGCCAGCTTGTCAGTCGGGGGGCTGTGTATTGTTGAGCAGTTCCCTTCTGAGACTTTGTTAGTAGACATCCTATGTTGGATGATTCGGTTTGTGTTGTGTATTGTGAATGAGGCACTAGCTTATTGTTTAGAAAACTGGGCCAGGTATAGACCCACTAGGAGCAGAGGTGGCTGTTTTGAGGACCGCGAAAAACAGGTTGTGTGTTGCGGCGGTGTGTATAGCTTCGCTGTGCTCTGTTGCCAGTGAAAGGGTGATTAAGAAATCTGCAAATTGTGTACAAATTCTAGGTTTAATTGAAAGCGAACATCCGAATGAGCCATTCTTTTGGGTTTTGAGTCAGTCATCGACATGCTGGCTAGAGAAATCAATCAAGCAATCTGCACCATGCTGAAGAAGGTTCAATATTATTCTATTATTTTGAATTGCACCTCGAACCATTCCAAGGTAGAACAGATGACGATGATTGTGCGCATCCGTGAGCACATTCTGCAGTTCTGCGAACTGCTTGACGCTACAGGGGGCTGGCATGACTGAGCTTCTGCTTCAAAGGCTCCAGGAGCAGGGCCTAGATATACAGGACATGAGAGGGCAGGGATATGCCAACATGAAGGGGAAGCACAAGAAGAGGGTGTTTGATGTCAAACACAATGTCAGAGCCTTTTTCATCCCCTGCAGTGCTCACTCCCTCAACCTGGTCCTCTCCGACGCAGCCAAATTATTTGGTCTACACGACAACAGCATTCCTGCAGGACTATCACTCAGACACAGGCTTTGCAGCCACATTTGCGAGTGCCAAAGAGTTGGCAAAGAAATTTATTTTTTATTTTTCCGAAATTACAAGAAAATGCCAGTGAAAGTCAAGAGATAAACCTTATAAAACCTTATCCAAAATATAGTCTAGCTATTCTTTCACTGATTGTGTTGGAAGTAGGCCTATATGACGGCATTTATAATGTAACCTGAATGTAGTTGGCGGAAAAATAATCAAATCTGGGCCTGCATTGAAGTAGGTCTTCGAGAAATAATTTAGACTCAAATACAAAAAAGGTATCTCCTCCCTCGCCAGGGCTCGATGAACTTCACCATTTTGGGGTCCGGCCCATGCTGTAGAGGCCTTAACAAGTAGTGCTCTTGTGTGTGTATCTATGCTACAGTAGCCCCCAATTAAGAAATAAATCTATCTGGGACCAGTACCTCAATTTTTGGTAGCTCAAAGCAGCTCACGACCCACGATACAACCCTTTTCTCATGTTCGGCCGTGTAATGTCTTCTGTAATATCTTATGTCTACTATTACTTGTGTATCTAAGATATTTGAACATGTACCTTTCAGATTACAGAGAATGTGGAGGACCTCAAAAGGCAAGACCAGATCAAAACAATTGTGCATCAAAATGTTGACAAGGTCCAGCCCAAGATCCTTAAGGCAGGAATGTCAGAGGAGTTCACCTTTGGGGAGAAGGTGATGCGGGAGAACATCCGCAGCCAGCAGCGCAAATGGTGGAAGCTGATAGGCTACATACAATGTACCTTTATGTGTGTTTTAGATGTCAACATTAATCATTTGTATTGGAAATGGCAATAATGGTGTTCCTCCATATCTTCAGGTGATTAATGCCTACTTGGCTGCCGTAATCAAGTGAACAAAGAGGCAGGATCTCCATGTCTTTCATGTCAACTCCAGATGCCCCATTTACATTTACATTTATGGCATTTATCAGACGCCTTTATCCAAAGGGACTTACATCAAATACATTTGTTTAAGTAAGTAAATCATCTATCCAACAGTCATCATAAGACAAAGTAATCAATGCTCACACCAGGGGCCACTGGCAGTCATAATGCCTTTTAAAAAAAAAATATAATAATATTAACAGGAGAGAACTTGTACAGGGGTGAAGAGGTCTCAAGGGTTGGGGTTAGTACAGGGAGGGTAGTGGGGGTGAAGAGGTCTTAGGAAGGACTGTTAAGATGTAGCCTGAAGAGATGGGTTTTCAATCTACGGCGGAAGATCGGTAGTGACCCAAATCTGGAGGGGAGATTTTAAGGGGTTGAGGAAGTTGAGTGCCGTTCAACTTTTCATATCTTAAGAGTGAATGTCATAAGTCCCTTATCCATAATGTGAATTTGTGGTACAGTATGATTTCAGTTGATTCCTCTGGTATATGACAGTCTTGTTGGAGCAGTGAACCACAATCATCACTGGACACTGGTGAGTGAGGACATAAGACAGTTGGTTTGATTTTACATTCTTAGAAACCTTCTGTGAAAAGGGTTCCACATGGGACCAAAATAGGGTTCTCCCACAGGGTAAGCCAAAGTACTCTTTGTGGTTCTGTGTTGCAGGTTATTTTGTCTAAAAGTGTATTGGTGGTGAGAGGATGGTTGGAAGAGGTTCTGATTACTTGTTGTTGAGTACAATGTTGTTTATCTTTCAGATTGAATGTACAACGCCCAAACGTGGACTGTGGTTCCACTGGGACTGTGTTGGCAGGCCACCAGTGAAGGGTGGCTTTTTGTACCCTGCATTTTGTTGCGAGTGTGTGTAGCCTCTCTACCATTTCATTCATGCAAACCTCTGTAAACTGCAAACCAGCAATGAATTACTATGTTTTCCACATTCTGCTCTGGACATTCCCTTTTTGAGTTACAAGTGTGTTACGTCCCCTGAAGAAAATACAAACAGAGTCGCTCAGGAAAGAGATCACTCCTAACCAACAAATGTCTCCTGGAAAACAAACTTATAACCTCTCTTTCACAAAACAAAAGACTGGTTCACTCTCCTCTCTCACAGCCCAACTGGAGCATTGGGCACCCAGGATTTATATACCCTGGCTGTAACAAAGGTGCAAGAAATAATTACAAACGAGATGACCAGCACAGGTGAAACGCCTGAGGACCAATTAGGGCCATCAGTGTCACTCTTAACTAAATCACCCGCATTTACCCAAACTCAAAAACCAAGCGGAAAATGATATCTCAGCGACAAATGAAATGCAGGATATCGTAACAGTGTGTATCACCCAAACTACTGTATTGACTTGACACTGTATGTGGCAACTGTGACCCCAGCAGTTATGTATGCTTCTTATGTATGGGCGTCTGTTTTATTGAGTTTGTGTCCCACCTCGGACGGAATCTAAATGTTAAGTAGTAGTGGTGAAGTGAAGTAGTGGTTTATCTATTCAACTTGGTTACACTTATGCAGTTACTAACACTTTATACATGCTTCTAAAATGTACACAGATGTGTAGGCGTGTCACAGTTCACCAAACCCACACTTCGGTACGTATCAGATTTGGGGTCTCAGTTCGGTTTCGGAACAGCAGGAAAATGCCAACAGTTACTGTCGTTAGATTTTTGTTTATTTGACAAAATATGCCAAACTAACCCAGGAATAAGTCATGAGCCATATAATGCCTGATAAGAGCATAATCAGGAATACCAACACTGTCTATTCTTAAATGAAAACACAGAGTTAATCAACCACAACACTAAAATAAAGGGCAATGTGTATGTGAAATTAATATGTAAGCATGGCCTCTTCTCTTTCAAAGAGAAACACATCAGTATCTGGTAAGAGGAATAAAGAATTAACCATTTATAATGATACCCTAGATTTATTTTCACAGGTTTTGAGATCATTCAGTAATGTCTTGAGTTAAAAAGTCTTTGATATACTGTCTTTTGGCTGTAGCATATGAAGAGGATTATGGAGGACAATACAACAGTGATAAGATACAGTTGTGCAGAAGCATACTGTACATTGCTTGGGCAGAGCTCCAAAAAAAGTTTTCTTCCATTTTCTACAATGTTGCAAGCTAGCACAGGTAACAACTGCAATTCTCCAGACTTCCAAATGAGGTGTGAGAACAACATGATTTGGAGGCATACGCGAGACTACAGTAGACCTATCGCTTAGCTCACATGAAACGCTTCCCTTTTATCTAAAGTTAAAACGTTAACTCAACTGGTTACGTTCTTACCAAAAAGGGCTAGGTACCATTTAATGCATCTCTACATCATTTGAGTCCCCCTAGTTTTGGGCTCTTGATTGACTGGCGGAATGACCAGTCAGTACATAGTAAATGCATACCAACCACCCAAGTCAAGACAGCGTCCGTCTGGTGGAAATTAAAGTCTCTTGTTACAGGTGGAACCACACAGCAACCTTACTCACTCTTTACAGACACTACATGTGTTATTGTTACGTTCTACGTAAGTATGACAACATAATGCATATCTCAACATGGCAGTCACCATACTGTCCTCAGAGTCCAGACACTTAAAGGAGCAACACATGAAATCTGGCTCCTGTGTGGCGACAAGTCAAAAATTGCAATTACAATGAGCTGTTGTTGTTTATACTAGCCATTGGTACTAGCTAGCTTCCAAATTGGCTATCCAGACCATTGAGATAAGATTCAGACATCAAGTGAACAGGTAATAATAAATATTTGCTAGATAGTTTTTGTGCTACGATTTCACAACAGAGTGGCCCTACTGGCGATGATAAATCAATACGCGTATACCAAAGCCAATCAAAACATTGGTGGGGGGATATTACTTTTAAACACACTTCACAATCCCTGCAGATTTTTCAAGTCCATTATATGTTGTGGTGGAGTGAAAATGTCATGTGTAGGTCCTTATAATGAAGACTACTGTAGTTCTGCTGATGTTGTTGTGCTGCTCTCTGTCTGGGCCACATGTTCAGACACAACCCTAATTATTGAACTGTCCGTTACCTGAAATGCTCACATTTATAACCACCATGTTCCACTGTTCAAACAGTAATTAAGTCAGTAATGAACAAAGGACCACTGTGCCTCCTTTACGATCCCCAGACTAATTTGCATGTTAATTATCATTAGCAGCGGGGGGAAACAAGCCCTATATGCCAAATTAGCAACTTCATCATTTTTACACCAACAGACGTTATGAGCCTCAGGAATGTAGTAAGTCAGATTAGGGCTTTGTTACCTCCATTGCCATTGTTTTGGACAGCTCTGAGGTCAGAATTATTAAATTAAGTCTTTTTTTCCATTACTCTCCTCCTTTTCTGAAAATTGCTCTGGTGCTGTGGAAGCAGTCTGTGGAATAGAAAAAACCCACACCTCAGTTAAGAGTTTTGTTTTTGTGGCACTTGGTAAAAATATTGTAGGTAGGCCTACATTGCATAATCTCTAAATGTGTCTGTGTCTTGTAACTATAAGACATTGAATTAGCTATAAAATATGTCCATAATTGACCTGTCTTGATAATTCCCCCACAATTAGTAATCCGGGTGTTAATGGTTCATACCAGTAGAGGGCGGCAAAATATAGTTTTAGGAAACCATACAACTGTCAGACAGAGACGGCAATTTGAATTCAACATCCAATCCTTTCTGAATGAGTACATGAGCCAAGCCAAGATGCCAGACCATACAAGTATAATTGTAGTCCACTGTATATTCTACAATTGGTTATTTTGTGAGTAAAATCAACAAAATGTCTACAGGCCACAGCAAATGAATACAGAAATAATTGATTGCACTGTTGTGTTTCTGTCTAGCCAAAACGATAGGCCGAACTAATGCAATAGTAGGCCTGGGCTATAACAAGAAAATGTAGGCAAATAAAGTAGGCTATAGCCTTATGGTAAATAAATCTTTAAAATAAAAAAAAAACTTCTACTTTAAATTGAATAGACGGTTAATTTATTTATACACATTTGCTAAGGAAGTACAGTAGGCAGGCGCGTGCATTTAAGTGTTACAATTGCTTGTGCTTTTGAATCTTTGTTGACGTGACACAGGTAGGCTAATCATCATTGTAAATAACAGGTGAGGGCAATCGATGACAGCATGACACAAAACAACAGTATGGCTTCTAAGATGCTTAAAAAATATCAAATGGTAAGTGGTTGTTTATAAGTCAGTGACTGTAGGTATCAAGAATGAATTCATCCAAACTCAGTGAATTTGTGGACATTGGGATAATTGAAGTTTCCAATGAATGAAAAAGCTGTACAAATGAAAAACCTTTGTGCAAGACTGACCCGCCAAACAGGAGACATTGGTGAGTAATGATTTTTATTTTAATTGAATTATTGGTGCAATTTTGAACTGTAATTGAAATATCTAATTCCATTTTCTTAACACTCTTATTGGCCCAAATAGGCCTACAGCAGTGTTAACAACACAAATCCCGCCCCCTCCCAGTTAGATTTAAGAGCTACTGAGTACTGTATAATTCTCAACTTTTAGATCATACAGTTGATTACTGTAGTGTAATTGACATCTTTAAAATATTAAACAACCTAACCAAGTCACACATTGTATAAATAATGTCATACTATGGCATAATTGTACTGTCCATCAACCACCCAGGTAAAAGTTGAATAAGTTTGAAAAAAAATTATTTGTGAAACCACCTAAATTAATGTTGTATTGCGTATTAAATCTGCTATGTTTTGATCAAACAGATAAATACAGTAGGTGATTTTGGTACAGGTTCATACATTGCAAAAAAAATTGGCCTTGCTCAATATTGCAGGGAGCAGAAAAGGCTTCAACACTCAATGGTACACCAATATACTATTTACACAACTAGTTCTGTCAGACTGATACCTTTCTAAACTCTTCCACGCCCACACTTAGTTCGACCCTTCACTATGGGACACGCACTCGTGTCACCTTTTGCTGAAGACCCCTATTCAATCACGCCTGGTACAGGCCGGTGACCCTTGCAAGGAGAGAGCCTCGCCTACCACCCGTCCTGCTTATTTAACTGTTCCACTGACAATCCTATGATTCTCCTGGGGCTCCAGGGTTGTCTCTACTGGAATCCTGCGGTTCAGCTCGACATTCTAAAGAAGGTTTTTGAAGACCCAGGCTCGGGTTTGCCACGACAGAGCTGTTTTTAATTTTGGTTAGATATAATCTTGCGTCATTGACAGATGCACAGCGACAGCACCTGTCCAAATATTTTAATTTAGGCTATATACTGTATGTAAGAGAATATATATTACATTTTGGTGGCTTTCTCTTCTCCTTAATCTGCAATGCTGCAATTTTGCTGTTGTGCACAGCCGTTTTCGGACTCAGGCTCATAAAAATGTCTTCGGGCTCGGGCCTCACCTCAACAAGGCCCCGGTCCGGCTTACATTTTCAGGCCTGTTTAAAACTGTAATTCAACACCAATTGTTTTTATGTTAGCGGTGGTTAACGTTAGCTGAAGTTAGTAGTGGCTATTTAAACCAATCTGGACCATGGATTACAGTTTCCCCTGGCCCATAGACTACTTTCAGGTTAAGGAAACACCTGACTATAAGGTGTGAGCAAGTCATCTATCCCTTTAAGTCTGAGCTAGCAGGCTAACACAAGAAGGTCTGTAGCTAGCTTGTGTGCTTGCAATTCTATTGAATTGTTTGAACCCCTGCTAGTTTGACGATAATTCCTCAAATTATAGGCTTATAACTTCAATAACTAGGTCCCTCCGGTAGGCTACAGACTCATAGTTTTAAGACAATTTGAGTATAGAAAGATTGTGTGAGAAAGATTAAAATACAGAAATACTGTTCGCTAGGCACGTGGGATAGTATGCGTTCGTAGTACTACGACTGCTTACTTTAGAACAATTCTTAGCTAGTTACCTCATGTAATGAACCTAGGTCTCTGGTGTGAGCTTTGGCTAACTACTGGGACGGTTGGCTAGCTAGCATGTTCGTGTTGTAGTTCGTGTTGTAGTTGTTACTACAATTGAGATGGAGTGTCGTGGTATTGGCTTGCTGGAACTTGCGAGTTAATTCAACATGAGTTACCCTTACCTGTTCCGGCATCACTTATCTATCTTATTCTACGTACTCTCCATCAGAGATTTTCTCCCTGCCCCACAAAATATCCAAAGGGCTGTTTTAATATCCATACATTCAAACATGGCACTGTCATGTCCCCCTCAACCTCAATGGGACTTCATGCACTAATAAAGTTTGAATATTAAAATGAAAAGGAATGTAAATACCAATGCATTTTTAATCAAATTAAAGTGTACGTTTAGTATACAGCACACAGAAATATGCTAGTGACACATTAACGCCCTTCTAATATCCTGTACTTCATACTGTTTGACAGTCGCTTTGAATATGACTAAGATTACATTCTTAGTGTGTTGAAAGATAATTCATATTTAAGTACACTTATATAATAGATTAAGAGGGGTGAATTTAACATTTCAAGTTTACTTAATATGTAAATGTTAACATTTTAGTATATCAAATGCAACTTAAATACAATTTAAATATTCTGTATAATTGAAATATGCATGATCACACACCTTGTCACTATTTCCTCAGCAGCGCAGTGGTTTGTGAATGAAACAATTGTTTTAGATTATTGCGATGGTTTAATGGATGCAACAAAAAAAAATCTTGCAATCCTCTAGGGAATTCGCCTCTGTGTTTACTCTGTGTGAAATGGTAAATGTACATGTGACTTTAGAGGCATTACTTAACAAATGGAATCCTGACTGATTTTCAAGAACTTTCTGTTTTGAGCTCACTGTTACTGTACCAGCTGTGTGCGTTCACGTGTCAGAGGATAAGAAGCTAGAAAGGTGATAAAACACAATCATGTCGGTTTTATTCACATTCATGTGTGACATCTGTGAAAGCAACTGCACAGATGTCAAGCTGAATACATGAAAATGTAATGGCTTTACAGAAGCATAAAGATCCATGTTGATATTTAGCGTTTTTATCTCCTCCAATGCCAGCGCTTGAGTCATAACAATGGCTTAGCTTTGGACACCAGCAGGTGTGAGGCTTCTCATCCAGACGCTAAACCTTACATGCAGTAATGTTGAACAAATGTCACCTTTCAACTTCTCCCTAGCTGGGCTGAGGTGTTTTTGGCACTCCGTCTTTGTGCTGCAGAATCCCTGCATGGCTCTCCCTCCTCTAGAGTGACCTGGCTCCATCTGTTACCGTGTTCAGGGTTAAGAGGGCTATGTGTGTCACACATGTTGTTGGCCTGAGGGTGCGGTGGAACAGTTTTGGGGTGAGAGAAAACACGATGGACACTGTGATGGACTATGTGGGTAGACATATAGCCGTAGACCGTAGAAGTTCAAATGGAGTTTAGCCTGTGTAATCTGTTATATCATTATGCTTGCATTATATTGGAAAAGCCCTGCGCTGATACAAAAAGTCTCCATCATTTGATAAACCATGTCATCTTCTCTGGTATGGTACAATGGTTTTGACAATATTTGGGTCAGGTTTCAGTGTGGAGGACAGAGATTGAGTTTGGAAGCATTTCCAATGTATCCATCAGTGTATTATGACCATTGCTACAACTCTTAGCAACAAAAGGTTAGGTATTGTTACTTGTTGAAGAGGACAAGGGTACTGCTGGGAAGTAGTTTGGATGTGATGCAGTGCAGGAGCTCTTACATGGCCCTGATGCAGCAGCTGTGTCAATACATGTGAACGTCGTTCCTCTTGAGTCGTTTCTCAGTGGTGCTGAGAAACATGACTTAATATGCCAACAAGAGTGACGCCATATCAACCCTCCTCCTCCTCCGGCCCCCACGCCTCCCACCCCAGGGTGTGCTAGTCACCCCTTCTAGTGAAACCATCAGATCAAGATCGGATTCACTTACTCTCAAAACACCCTATACAGTGTGAATGGAACTGAATTGGTAATGTTGTGTTAGTCCCTTTAAATATATTCACTTGTCTCTTGACTTTGTACAGTATTATTGGCTGTTGAGATCCCATTGTTATAATTTGGTAATTTACAGTTCCCATTTGAAGTTTTATTTGGCTTTTACATGCGCGTATGTAATTTCACTTTTTAGTTCTTGTTTCATTATTTTTTATATGATCTACCACTCAGTACGTCTGAGCTTTATTAGTTTCAGTCCGGAGCACTTGGCTCTCTGTGCATTCTGCTGTTCTCACTTTGATCTAATGGTCCATCTGTCATAGGGCAGGGATTTGGTAGCTCTGCTCAGTGTTTTTACAACCTAGACCTGGTGCTGGGGCAGCAGACAGACACACTTGCATTTGCATCACCTCAGTGGAAATGGGCACATCAGGACACCAGATAGAATTAAAAAAAGGGGGGGGGATAGGGTGGCACTGCACTGCACTATTGCACTCCGATTGACGAGTAAAAAAGCCTTTATCGGCGCTGGCTTCGCCAGCCGCCAGCAGGCTTGCTGATGTCATCATCGCCCGGTGTGTGTGTGATGGGGCGGACTCTTCCCGTGTGGGCACCGGGGACAAAGTGCTCTTTATGCGGTGTGCCGAGCTCCAAGGCAGAAACATTGTTCAGCAGTAAAACATTCTGTAACCAAAACCACATGTTCCAGAGTGGAGGACAGACAGACTCAGGCCCTCGCTCCACATAGCAGAAGGGGAGCTGTTGCCCTATTGGGGACTCTGGGGCTCTTGGACTCCAGTGCCACACTGTTGTTCGACATTGTGCATTTCATATGCATCAGGAAACCTAAATGAAGAACAGATTGTCTCGCAACAATGCTGTAAGTAAAAGGGTAGGGGAAGAAAAGAACACTTTTGGCTCAATATATTTTAAGCACAATTGAACATGTCGCTTACTGCTGAATGTTTTGACAAGTTGAAGATGTATTATTTTCTTTAACAGATGTTAAAAGCCTGGTATATTTTCGCCACTATGGGCTTTGATTATCAGCAGAATGAAATGCTTCCTTGTCTGTCAGTTTTCAGAGGCTTTAATTCTATATTGCTTTGGCCTTTGAATTCTCTGAGGTACTTCAAGGTCAAACCAAATAAAATACTTCACAGAAACAACACATTCCTTTTTAACAGATATGGGTAATAAGCAATATGATTTGGCTTTAATGGTACAGTTTGGCAGTGATAGACCCTGGGGTACTTTGGGGGAAGGATATTTTTATTATCCCTCTTCGAGCGCCAGGTTGTAACCAAAAATAAATATAAAATAAATCCAACCTGCACAGTGGGAATGGGGGGGGGAAATAGGCGTAAGGGTCAATCATCAACAAATGCCTCTTGAAATCTAATGAAAAAATGCCTCTTCAATAAATGCGAAAATAAATGAAGGGGGTGTGAAACTTTCCCCTCAGTTACACCAAATAGTTTTTTGCTCCTTTCCCCTAGTCACCTCGGTTTCTTTCTGTTTGTAACAAAAGTAAGTCTTTATTTAGGCTTGACCGGTAAAGGGGGATAAATGAAATAGGGGGCATTTTCTGAGGATAAGTGGGAGATATTCCCAGGTCCTCACCGCAGCTTGATCCACATCTCATACATACACACACATACACAATATGTGATGGGATGATTGATACCAAAGCTCTGACGCAGTTTTAAAAGCTCTATTGTACCACACAATGTACCGATGCTTGTATCGAAATAACAATACCACATGATTGATGACATACGAAGCTTCGGACGTCAGACCACCTGACAGGTATCGGAAGGTCGGAACTGTTGGTTTGAAAAAATTGCCACTTTCCATCCCCATCGAATGCATAAAAGGAAAATTATAATCCCGCCACATTGAGGGCTGTCAGTAGGAGTTTAAGACACGCATGCGAGTAGAGATTTTAGACTAGTTTGAAAGAGCAATTTGAGCAATGGAGAACACTGGTGCAAGAGGAGGAAAGAGAGGTCGGTCCATAGTTTGGGAACATTTCGACCTGGAATCCCCAACTAAGGTAATGTGGTAATTCTACCGTATTATTATTATTATTATATACTGATTGTGGTATATGTGTTTGAGCAAATACATTTGCAAATACATGTTGTTTCATTCAGGTCCGATGCTTGCTTTGCACACAACATCTGGCATACAACAACAATACATCGTCAATGTTGAGGCACCTTAGAGCTAAGCACCCAGAAACCCTCCACCTGCAGGGGCTGCATAGGACCTAGTTCACAGTAAGTAGCCTAACTTAATATAATAATAATAATATTAATAATAAATGCCATTTAGCTAAAACAACCTATATTGCAGTGAGTGCATAGTTAATCAGTATGTATGGTGCAAGCAGGAATTGAACCCACAACCTAAGCATTGTTAGGGCCATGCTCTACCAACTGAGCTACAGAGGACCACAGTTACATTGTGATGAAATAGTGCATACTAACTCAATGGAAATTATCATCTAAAAAAATGTATGCCAAAATATTTACAGTTTTTTTTGTATAGGGTCCAGACAACAACAGCTGGATGAGGCTCTTGTAGGAATGATTGTCAAGGACACCCAGCCATTTTCTTTGGTTAAGGACGAAGGCTTCAGGGCTTTCATTTAGCCTACTGGGCCCTACCTACATCCTCCCAAGTAGGAAGAATCTGAAGGCTATGGTAGCCAAGGCTGAGGTGGGGAAGGTTTCAGCACTTTTGGTGCTGAAACCTTGGTGGTTTTCAGTATTTACACCTGTTCCCAGACAGCTGTGAAAAGCTTCATCTCACAATGTGCAGCAATCATCAGGGCCTCTGGACATGGGAGGCAACCACCTGCACCTACACCACAGGCTCTACCAACACCAGGGACCTCGGCAACAACACCATTGTAGTGGTAGGCCTCTGGAAGAGCTTGGACAGGCATGTGCGAGACACTAATACTTGGCGTGTTAACAGTGCCACTGCAGACGTTACAGTGAAGGTCGAAAAATACCTTGGGAACCCCAACCTGCCATGTTCTGTGGATCCACTTAAGTACTGGTCGAGACAGAAGATGATGTATCCACACCTCCATTGACCTGACTAAACACTACTTGTGCACAGCTGCATCCTCTGTGCCATGGAATGGGTTCTCCAAGGCTGGAGAAATCATCAGCAAAAAAAGGAACCGGCTGAACCCCAACACATTGGAGCAGATTTTGTTTGTAAATAAAAAATATTGAGGCCTTTGTGGCCTAAGTTTGTCCCAAGCACAAACAATATTTATTTCACCTAATCATCTCTAGTATTCATTCAATTAATCACCTGTAGTATTATGATTTACAGAATATTATATTTTATATTATTGATTCTACTTGAGTATGTCAATGACGTCCGAAGCTTTGTTTGGTCACATGTTTTTTCAAACCGTGTGTTGGAAAAAAGCGAGATGCCAAAGTGCTCTGAAATGTTGACCTCTACTGGACACCTTATTGTCAATTTAGGCACTCAAGCTTTCAGGTTAGCATATGGACGGTATCTCATTAGGTAGTGTTGGGAATTTGTAATTAGACACTGGTGTTGACCGAAGATCGAATCCCAACGATGTTTGGCATTCAATTTTCTTTGAAACCACAATCTTTGTTGTTGAAATCGTTGTGTTCTTTAGTGTAGCTTATAATACTCTTTTGTCTTCAGCATCCTAAATAATAGCACTTATGCACAAGAAATAAGACAGAAAAACAACAACCTGGAAGCAAAAGGTGACGTAGGGTGTAGGACGCGAACCCCAGATATTAACTACATTTAAATCTGCTATCCGCTGCGTCACAATGATTTAATAGATGTAGTGTAGAAAAAAAGTCTATATAAACATAAAACATGGTCATATTTATTCCTGACCAGCAGGTGTCACTAATGCGCATTGTGTTAAGAGCTCAGAGTAATTAACCATTTTCAGCACAATTTGGTGAAAGCCCCAGACGGTTCAGAAAACCTTGGTTGCTCATCACTACTAGCGAGTATGCACCGAGTACCTAATGGTGCTTGATTGGTGGCTAGTGTTTCCCTAGACAGACACAAACACAATAAGAGGGGAGGTCACCAGAGTGGCCAAAATCAGGGTTCTTTATAGGAGACAGGAAAGGGCGTGTGCTAATCACTGATTTGCTGGCCAGACTAATTGGTGTGTGAGGGAAACCACCCACACCACACAGTCATTTATGCAAACGAGGTGAACGCTACATCGTGTACACCACATCCTTATTACGTACAAGCGTCAAGTTGAGAAACAGATATCTCCCACTAAAATCAGTTTGGGTGTCCTAATCAGCCATATCTGTCAAAAAACTGTGCATCTACAGTAGGCTAGTGCGTTAGCATACACTCTGTCTCCATTTCAGAGGTGTGCTGCCGTGTAGTTCCATCCACTGTGCTGTAGTCTTGCTGTGCCATCTGACAGATCATATCAGGACAGCCTCCATTTCGTGCAGCACGTTGACACACACAACAGAGTATATTAGGATGAGGTGTAAATTGGACTGCCACAACAGTATCATGGCAAAACCCATGGGGTGAATTGCTCTTGTTAACCAGATACAGGTGAGAGGGATTATCCTAAATGCAACCAAGATTCCCCCTGCGACGAGAGCATCAATTAGTATACATCTGGGCTCATCTCCTTATTAGATAATTCAGTTGCTACCAAACATGCTCTGGCAATTAGGATTCGATGTCATCCTAATACAGTAAATATAGAGCATTTTAGCAACTAACTGCATACTAATTACAATTCAAGATAATTGATAATAAAAACACTAATAATGATTTCCATTTTCCACCTTTATTTTCTCAGTCATTGGAAATAAAAACAATTTGCTCATGCAATTTCAATTCACTTAATATTAACAACATTAAAAAAAGAACCTGGTGTTCTCTGTTGGCCATAACTTTGGCCTAGGCCAACTTAATTTCGGTGAATTGTCCTGATGGCTTTGCAGGGTAATAGCCGATGTTATAGCATGCAGCTGTCAATTTGTGAATTCAAACTGATATCTGACAACCACTTTGCATCATATACTTCAGCCTCAGCTGCTGAGAGCACGAGGGGGAGGGCCACCATGGAGCCAAGCGAGGACTAAGAACTGATATTTTCTGCCTATTTGATGGTTAGCCTTCCTGTCTGTTGTTTATTCTTTCGCTTTACATTATGGATAATACAGTTGCTTGTGTGCTCGTTCTCGTTGTTTCAAAGAAATAAGTGACAGCAATTTATTGGACAAAAGTTTATATTGGGCAATGGAGGTTTAGCCGACTGCAGAAAATAATTGTTTGTTTATGCTTTTGGTTGGGCACTGGGAACAAGCCTGATGTTTCTGCTGAAGTGGCTGACATCCACTGCTCCTGCTCCCTTTCCTTGTGTAGAGTTGGGGTCAGGGGCAATTACATGCTAATTTTCTCATTAAAATTCCTCTCTTCATCATTTGTTACTCTTGAACTAGGCCTCTATGTTCGCAATGTAGCTAGGCATGAATATTAGGCTGATTTAGAAGGGTTGCAATTTTGGGTTTAAACCAGAATTCACTAGAATGAATTAACTATGATGCATTGACCATGTACAGTATTCACTAGAAGTCATTGGCTATGATCTTAACATGTAAGATAATGCATGCATTGGAAATGTCATGTGTGCACAGTATTTCCAGTCAAGTGGTTGAATGTCTTCACTGTTGTACTGTAGATACCTGGGCTGTGACCAATCTCTCTTGTCTTATGTTTTCTGTGCCATTAGGTCAATAGAATGGCCAATAATTAGCAGAGCTGCTGTTTGTGCTTAACATCAGCAGTCGCAACGACCAACAAAATATCGCTTGTGGTGTTTTTTCTTGTAAAACGGACATGCTGACATAAATCCACTCTGGATGAGAGAAGCTAATGGTTTGCTGCTGTTGTTCCATGATGTCTCCATGCTTCAGTCAAATAAAGTTTTACGATGATCCCCCTCAACAAAAGGTTCGTTGCAGACTATGCAGATGAACATCTTGCTAAGTGTTCAGTAAAAGTCAGCGCTCTGCTTTAAAACTCCACCGGGCTCTCCGGGAGGTCAGCCCTAACTAAAGGGACAGTGCACCACATTAGCCATGCATGGAGTTACAGTCAAGCAGGTAACAGAATTTAGATCACCCCGCCCCCAGGCGGCGGCTGAACCCCTGACCTCCTTCTGTGGCCCACTCGTGTTTGCGTTACTTAGTCTACCTGCCTGCCTGCTTTTGCTTGAGCAGGGGACTAAACCGTTTCTCATTTCCTCTCCCCTCCCTTTCCCACTCTCCCTCTCTCTTACTTCCTCCTTCCACAGTGAAACAGGCTCTTTCAGAGTAGGGGAGGCTGGTGTAGGTAGAAATCGGAGGATGGGCTCATTGAATGCATTGAATAGAATGAGGAATGGTATCAAACACGTTCTATTCCATGCATTACAATGAACCCATCTTCTGATTCCTACCTCCACCAGCCTCCAGTCTCTCAGAGCTGTATCTGTTCCTCAGAGGGCACCGCCACCTATACAAGCCTAACCATCGCAGAGTAAAAACACTGTTTCATCTGAAACAATTACACTTCTGTAAGAGTCACTGCAGCTGGAGGTAGGGAGACAAGTTTGAAACTGCCAGTCAGTGTATACTGGCTGGATGTTTGGCATACTGTACGTTTAGGGTTGACAGAGAGAGAGTGTGTGTTCATTTGGACCGTCCTCTTTGAAAGAGGGAAGCTGTAGGAATGGGTTTAGTGAAAGTGCAACATGTTGACTGCCTGAGATGATTATTTGCCTGTAATCATGGTATAAGGTGGTTGGCCGGCCTCTCAGGGAGTCTCTCGTAAAGGGTACTGAAAATTAATCTAGATTTTAATTCAAATTGATTTTGTTTCTGCATTTGAGTGACAGTAATTTGACACAACACAGATGTCCATGCCATAGGTTTGATTTGGCCAAAACTTGGACCCTTTAGAGGTTTGGCCCAGGAAGGAGTGCAGTAGTGGTTTCACATTTATGTTAAAGGTTCTTTTAATGGCTTCTGCCTAAGAGTGTAGAATTACTTTAAATCAACCAATAGTTCTTAGAAAACATTGCTGAAAATGTAGATTCAACTCATCAACGGTTCTTTACAAATACAAAAATATGTTTTCACTGAGTAAAATTAAAGTTATGTCTGCCTTCCTTTACAGATTTGATTTACAGAAGCCTAACAGTATGTGGCATATCCATTGCATGCAATAACTGCCGGAACTCGGCGACCCATTGACCCCACCTGACACTGGGTATCTTCTTTGCTGATGCTCTGCCAGGCCTGTACTGCAGCCATCTTCATTTGTTGTTTGTTTTGAGGTCTTTTTGCTAATTTCTTAGTTACATGACCTTGAAACTAACAACGAATTGTTGTGGTTGAAAGTGCAGCCGTTATTTAGTTTGGGAATGTACACAAACATGAAAACAGTTTGAGCCAGTCAGTGGAGACACTTGACACTCTTCACAATAAACGTGTACTTTACCAGCAGCTGTACTGTAATACATACTCACATGAAACCCTGTCACAGATACTCTATCCCGTATGTCTCCCAAAAGTACCCCGCTGCCACCGAGGGCGAGGGTGCACGCTAAACCCCAAGTTACAAACAAATCCCCTCATTTCCCAAACAAAACTCAGACATGGCTGTAATGTGAAACAGGATGTTTACTACATCCTTACATGTCACCAACCTTTTGCACACATAGGCTGCGGTTGCTTATATAGGCTTCTACCACTGTCTGCATTCACTGAGAAACGCATGCGGCTCCCATGCAGTGGCTAGCCAATGAGCCACACACAGGCAAGTTGCAGGTAACACGTCCAGTGGTACGTGCCCAGAAACATGAACATTTTGGGAAAGCAAATTCATATTTTTAAGGGAAAAAAGCCACGTATTGCCCCTTTAAAGGAGCAGGGTGTAAGTCTGTTGGAAATTTGCCACCTCTGGCCACCACCGCAAAATTCAGTTTGAAGTTCCAAACAACAACCTCCCCCCTAATAATAACTTAACCACCCGAAATGGGCTTGCAGTGTCGGACATTAGCTGTTTTGTTTCTACATGTGCACATGATTCAAAGAGGCAGCCACCAGAGACAGAAAGGCCAGTAACAACATGCTTGTATATAAACCAAGTGTCGGTTAGGACACTCCATTTTAGAAAGCAGTTTCACCAGACGAATAGTGTTTGTAAATGAAATATTTCTCAGGTTGCTACCAATTAAACATAGCCCTTACAACCATTACGAAGCTTTTAAAAAGCTTGAATGTTACATATTTAATGTACACTATAATGGCCATATTTATCTATTGTTGTGTTCTTCAATCCATCTCTGCGCTGCCACAGGTCTCTCCTAACAGGTCCACATAATTACCTTATTTAGCCCATATTTAATATTTAATGCTGGTTGTATGTTGTATGTGTATGTTATGTGTGATGTCTCTATGTCTTTAAGCTACTTGGAACCTGAATTTCCCCTAGGGATAAATAAAGTTTCTATCTATCTATCTATTTCACATTTAAGTCTCATCTTTAGCAAATTTAGTTTGTTCAATTGTGCATGTTCAATTGGATTACCTCAGCTCAAAGTGCATACCTTCTGAAACTGTAGGAATATTGTAGGAGAGATAAAAACTATAGATTTTTGATTTCATGTTATATTATGTATTTGTAGTCAACATTTAGTTGTCATCATCATCATGCCCATCTCTGCTACCCCCCTTTCAATTCATGAAGAGAGGTAGTGACAGGTGCTCACTCACCGTTGTTGCACAGCCATACTTTAAGCTTCTAAATCACACTCCCAGTTGTCCAATCACAGGTATCATCAGCGTATGAGAATCTGTCCTAATAAACGTATACGGATACGAGTACCAAGAGCTCTGCACACCTCTACTAACTAGTGGTTTGCACTTTGCCGTGTAGCCTCTGTAGTTTTGCTGGTGAAGTCTTCTGTGGATGGTAGTCTCTGACACATCCACGCCACACGTGTTTGATACCATTCCTCATTCCATTCCATGCATTACATTGAGCCCATCCTCCGATTTCTACCTCCACCAGCCTCCCCTGATCAATCAATCAAGTTTATTTGTATAGTGCTTTTTACATAGACAAATGTCACAAAGTGCTTCACAACTAAATAATACTAAGCAATATAAACAATAAATACAAAACAAACAATATGATCTAACACCAAATCATAGGAAAAAAACTCCCCAGAGGGGAGAAAAATATAGGGCACAGTAGCAAGGAAAAACTCCCTCAGAGGAAGAAACCTTCAGAGGAACCAGGGGGACCCATCCTCCTCTGGCTGATCAGGTTCTGAAGAGTAAACTAATGTGGAATGTGGTGTGGTGCAAGAGTTCAGGGGTCCATAGTGAAGGGCAGCTTTCTGATGGGACCCGGGTGGGGTGGCAAGGACCAGGATATAGGGTGGAGTAGACTCAGTCTGGACGAATTCAAGAACTGGAGTCCAGTTTTGAGGGGCTCAGCGCCCCTCGGACAGATAAGCACAAAGAGGACAACACAAGATTAGAGGCTGTTGCAAACTGAAAAACTGATATATTAAACAGTAGGAGAGAATCAGCATAAAGCAGGTGGCCTGAGGCCCCCGGCACATCTAAAATACATCTAAAGCACAGGGTTTTTCTTAACACTAGTCCTACCAACGGAGGTCCATGGGCACGATGTGACACTTTATAATAAAATAACTCTGCCGCTGTAAAGCTCATGTCCTCCTCCTTCCCTGACTTTAACTAAATGTCTGTTTTTAACATAACAGCGTTGTTACAGTTTAAATATCACACATAACAAAAAATCTGGAAGCATTTTCACGACTACCACCACTGCCAAATGGTCCATTTGCACTTCCTCACCATACTGTTTTACCCTCATCATGGTGAATCGAAACTGACCTTACGTTATGAATGTATGAATGGCTTACCAATTTCAACAGCAATGGGTATTAGCAACATAGACAAACAAACAATAACAGTTATTTGCATGACCAATGTGTGCTTACATGTGAATAGAAGTTATTGTCCTTATTGTTTTACATTTGTTTTATTTAAGCTGATACCGTCCATCTGCTAGAAGCAAGATCTAGGGCTATTTCTTTTTCTCCACCTGTGTGTATATATAGGCTTACAGTATGTGCGTCTGTGCATAAAAGCCAGTGATAAACTCATCACACCCTGATGAAGACATGGATAGAATTAATTAGTGGTGGGCTTATTTTTTCATTGACACGTTCGCTAGTTTGGTTTCTCTCTAGAGATGCCTATGTGTGGGTGTGTGGGTATGGATGATGGTGTGAAGAGCGTAGTTTATATATAGGCAGTCAGTCAGCTCAGGTGAGATTGTCAGATGCTGTGTACACCTGTGTGTATAATTCACATGGAAGGAAAGACATTTGACGCAAAGGCAGCGTTGGAGTGGCTACTGTACCATTAGTAATGATAGTGATGATTACAGTGATTCTGATCCTGACTACGAGCTTGAGCCTCTGACCCCTCAGGCTCCTTGCAAAATAATCACAACAGAACCGACTGAGCAGGTGTCCCCACAGAAGAATCAGAATAGAGCCGAGTGAGACAGGGTCAACACCAGCCTTGGTGAGGCAGGAGACGGGGAAGGAAGGGACAGTTTGGATAGAAGAGCCTGCAGGCAACAACGCAGCAAGTAGAATGCTATCACACAATGTCATTACAGAGAGGCCAGGGCCTTCAAAAAGGAAAAATCAACAGTGCACTCAACGCTTTTCATTGTTTATGTGATATGGGCATATTGCAACCAATCGGACACTATACTGTCGCTGAGGCGCACCAGATAGAAGGAGATAATAGTTGGGACATGTCTGTTGATGAACTGCAGTCATTCATTGGTCTCCTATATATCCGCAGGGCACACGGCGGAAGGTCCATGGGCTTGGCAAGGTTTTTTTAGGTGCTCCTTTACGTAGTTCATGGCTAACAAGCCTCGCAAGTTTGGCATCAAGTTTTGGTTAGCCGCAGACACATGGATTGATGTCCACATCCCTGTGAAAGGATGCATCTTCGCCAGCGGGTAAGTGATTGTCTGAGAATGTTAGATGATTTATACAAAAAGAAACACTTATTGAACCCAGTTGCATATACTTTCAGTTTAGAATTGTACCTTATTCGATGTACAAATAAAAACGATTAAATTCATTACATTGTGTGTTTTTTTTAAGTATGTAAAGTTACACCAATAATGTCATTCACTACGTTATATTCAACATGTAAGTTCTTTAAAAATATAAAATGTGGTATTCTAATGATTCTTAAGTCCTGACCAAACTAGTATTGATCTTTGTTGGATGACGTAACACTGTGGAATTGTAAAATGTATGCTGACCGTCCCTAAATATGAGAGCAGTTTGAAAAGTGTGCCTCAAATTCTAGCTTGTTTTTCATGGGTGTGGTATTGGCCCCTCTCATAGCGTCACCAGGGGATCTGACTGGGATATTAACATGTATGTCAATGAAAGAACGACTCACAAGTCAAACTTTCAACCAAAAACGCACCACCACGCCCACACCAGCAGAGCGTGCATTTCAATGACAGGTGGAGGCAAGGGGAAAATAATGATTACAAATATTGAGTGATGACTTTTCTTACAAAAAAACACACCCGGTGACTTGTTAGATAGCCAGGGATCGAACGACTACATGGCCCCTTTAATTATGGTGAGCATTCTTCAGTCATCCACTGTGGATGTCTTCCTTGGCCTACCAGGCCTGCGATTGCTGACCTCACCAGTGCTTTCTTTCTTTCATTCTTTGATGTTTCAAACTGTTGATTTAGGCAAGTCTAAGGTTTGGGCTATGTTACTGATTGTTTTTTTTTGTTTTGTGTTTTCAGTCTCATAATGGCTTTCTTGACTTTCATTGACACGTCTTTGGTCTTCATGTTGACAGACACCAACAGAAGACTCCAAAGGCAGTTGCAAGTCTAGAATCAAGACTCCACATCAAGGCAGCACACACCTTTTTTTTTTTTGTTCTATTATAATTGTCTTTATTTCCCATATCACAAATAACAGCAACAACAACAGTACACACATACATTTATATACACTCACTGAGCACTTTATTAGCAACACTATACGAATACTGGGTAGGGCCTCCCTTTGCACTCAAAACAGCCTCAATTCTTCATGACATTGATTCCGCAAGATGTTGGAAACATTCCTTTGAGATTCTGGTCCATGAATCCTGTGAATCTCCCGTTCTACCACATCCCAAAGGTGTTCGATTGGATTCAGATCCAGTGACTGGGAAGGCCACTGAAGAACACAGAACTCATTGTCATGTTCATGAAACCAGTTTGAGACGACTTTTGATTTGTGACATGGTGCATTATCATGCTGGAAGTAGCCATTAGAAGATGGGTAAATTGTAGCCATGAAGGGATGCACATGGTCAGCAACAATACTCAAATAGGCTGTGGCATTCAAGCGATAATTGATTGGTATTAACGGGCCCAAAGTGTGCCAAGAAAACATTCCCCACACCATTCCACCACCTCCACCATGAAAAGGTGTACAGGTGTTCCTAATAAAGTGTTCAGTGAGTGTATATGTATTTTATTAGACTCTGCTCTATCATTATGGTCTATATGCGATCTAATAAGGTCCCAGCCATGGTCATAGTCTTGTAGGGCCGAGGCCGCACGCTCCATTGATTTTGATTGATTTAAAATTCAAATGTTTGGAGTATAGAGCCAAAAGAAGAACAAATGCTTCACTATCCAAATACTTATGCAGGGCACAGGCATTCATGGTGAAACATAATTAAAGTATTCAATAATTTACTCTACATGCACTCATCATGAGCATCATACCATCTTGCAGGATGTACTACATGCAATACAAGCTGGTTTAAGATTTTAGTCACAGGGGTTTAGGTGATGTGCTGGGGATTTTAGAATGGGATGTAACAGAATGTTCTCCATCCCTAAAGAGTTTTTCGGATATTGATGTGCATTTCCATCAAACCGTTAAAAACTGGTAAAGATTTCTTTGATGTCTGTGCCCTATGTTTGTGTTATTCCAGATCGTCTGAGAGCCCATTGTTTTGAGACCTCACAGGTTACCCTCTAATCCAATCTGGGCTGGATGTCTCAGCTCAAGACCTTTCTCCATGCTCTGGGGATTGACAGGGCCGTCCGGGGGTTGAAAAGTCACTTGTCCAAATACAGCCTTGATTAATTACAGGGGGGGATGCACGCCTATCACCACGAATAAGTCCCCCCAAAGTCCAACTGCTCTGATACTGAGTCCAGATATTCAAATCCTCACCAGAAGAATCTCTAAACCAAATAAAACTGGATTTGGGTCTCTTCTCTCTTCGTCCTGAAACCCTTAGGCGCTTTCCCCTCTCGTTTGTTCCCTAACGCTTTGCCAGTGACATACCTCCCAACGGTTCCCCGTCCAACGTAAACACCAGGAGATCCTCTCGTGCTATTACTTACACACTGCCTCCCTTCCCAACACCGCCCCCCGCCCCCACCCTCCACCCCCCTGCCCCAGCCCAACTTCCATATTCCGAATTGCCAATCCCAATCTAATTTATGGAATATTTGGGAGGTAACCGTATATGGCGGCGGCCGCGATAACATCTCCAGGCCCCCGTGACGGACAGGAACTCAGCAGCGCGCGGTTAATAACATAAACTGCTGAAAAGGGCCCGGGCTGGTGCGCTGGCAGAGGAGCAGGCTGGAGAGAAAGAAGAGAGGAGAGAGAACTGCGGAGGGGACCCAGTGTGCCGGGGGTAATTGAGACCATGTGAGCCTCCCCCAGTGGAGGGATTAGAGAAGAAACGGAACTCTCTCAGCCCAGAGATCGCTTTCAATTAGATGCGCCCAGGGCAAGGGACTTTAGAGGGGGGACCTTGGCCCAAAGATTGGAAAGGAGAAGAGAGGTGAAAGAGAAGAGAGGGCACGACATGTTTCCACCTCCACCTTTACCTCCACCTCCACCCCCCCCCCGTCTGTCTGTCTGTCTGTCCACACTGGACCCTGGCTGTTCGGGTCATGTCTGAGTGGGGCTAATGGAAGGCAACAGGGCTGCCCTGCCTGACTGCTGCTGTACCAGACTGATGGCTAGTGAGTGGAAGGCGTTGTCAGGCCAAAACCTCTCCATTGAGAGAACATGCCATATAAAGGCCTCTGTATGTTCTTTGTGGGGGAGGAGTGAGGCTAAAGGACTAATGGATACTTGCTTGTGGCTTTACTTGGCCAACCGAAACATAATCAGCGATGTCATTTTCACATTTGCGCTGCTTTCCGTGCCAGTCTTATCACGCGGTTTTCAATCTGAAAACCAAGAATAGAACTGACATTGGTCTGAAGCACTGGAACATTTCACTAATGTCACTTGGGCATGTTGCGGGCAAGTTGCCCAACGTACTGTAGTAATTCCCAATTTCATCTTGTAGTGCTTGAGACTCTTAAAGTTCGATTTAAATCTATGGTACATCTGTTGACCCAGCTGGCCCTGTTCACGGTGTAAACGGCTGTCAATATGACACATGTCATACACATCTATGGTACCACAACAGGTTTATGTTATCCGTCATTGACTTCCCAATTGTACGTAGCAACAATAACCATAGTAACCATTTATCATAGTCGTTTCACTACTGATTATTTAACAGAGGTGCAGTACAATTTAGACAGGTCATACATTCAAATAGTAAAACAAATTGGTTATGATAATCCCACCCCCCCCACCACACACACACACACACACACACACACACACACACACTTAAGAGGCAATCGTGGAACAACTTACAGGCTCGCGACGCAAGAGAATGCAGGTCCAGAGTAAGAACATTTTAAACGTGGTCATGTTCAGTGATGCGTGACCGTAAAAAAAACCCGGGTACAAATTAAATCATGTCTTGCTTTGCGAGTCTCTCGCAGCAACAGATCAACGGTTATAGTGTCTGACATGGGTGATTGATATGTGTGGAACCCTCCTATGGATGTTGTAAACAGAGCTTCACAAAGAATCACTTCATTCTGCCCCCCCGACCGATCCAGTGGAGCAGCCTTTTGTACGGGCCACTATACAAACCCCTCTGCTGTTTGGGTTTTTGTTGGCCCGGCGACGAAAAAGCCGTGATTGTTTAGACTTTGCTGTTTATTTTCACAATCTCCGAATGTTTTTGAAAACTTCTCCATGAAAAAATACAGAAATTCTCCCTGTTATGCTTTCAGCATCATTTAGCTTAAACGGTCAGATTTATGTATGCATGCAGCTTAATTCCTGTAGTGGACTCAGACCCATTTTATAAACTGACGCAGGTCGGCAGTTGCATATTACCTCATTTACTAAAGCTCACAAACCTTAAAATACACATGTAAAACATGCTGTGATAAAGAGGTTTGTTATTTAAAAGCCCTCTTTGATAGTAATCATTACCTTAAACCTAATTCTTAAAAGTGGTAGGCTACAGTACTTGTTAAAAAAACACATTCTACAGTGTTTTGGTAAATCCAAGCAAAGACATTTATTGCAGACTAAAATCTATCATAGGTTTTCTGACACAATGAAATGATATGCTGCATTTGTCAGTACAAAATGTCATTAACTGATGTATGTATATTCAGGTTGCTTCTATACCCTTCCCAAGCTAAAACAAGCAGTCAGGAGTTTTAAGTGTACTGGGTTAAAGGCCAGAGTCATTGCCAGCGCCTATGAGGTAATTATGTCTTTGTGTTTATAGAATGTTGACTCCCTACTCTGTCTCCCCCCCGCCTTTCCTTCTCCCTCCACCCCCTCTTTCTCCCTCTGTGTTCTTTGCACCAGCCGTCTCCCTCTGGGAAGAGGTGCCTGAGATGTTGGCTTGGCCATACATCTCTGTCAAAATCTCTATGAATAAATTAACCTTTTAAAGATTAGTGCACCCTAATACCTCAGGGTTTTTAAACAGAACAAACACTGAGAGAAGCTTTTTTTCCCTCCAAGTTGGTGTGAACCATGTATTGAGCTCTTTAAAGGCACAGTTTCCTTTTTTTCCCCATTGAATGCGCTTGTGTATGGACTTATATAGTATACTAACTATTTGCAGGTTTGGTGAAAGATATTATATAACCCATTGTGTAAATGTTGTATGATATAATTTAAATTGTCTATTAGTGCATCATTAAACATGCTCAATATTGAATATGAACAACATAAATCCATAACATCTCTTGGAAGTAATGCCAATTTTTGGAATGTTATTGTTGTTTTTTTATCTCACCTTAGTGGAAGAACATTTACATGGCTGAGCTTGTCAGTCACAATTTGACCTTATATATAGATATACAGTATATGTTGGTTTTTCTGTAAAAAGAGAGCTCAGCAAAGCTACAATTGTGAAACCATGAAACATTTTATTTATCCCATCTCACATTTGAGCTCCAAAAAAATGTGAATAGCTTCTTCAATCTGTGCTTTGTGTCTCTCATAAGGAGAGAGGTGCAATCTTTGACAGACAATACCACAAGATCAGGGAGTTTTAGGAAGAATAAAACATTTTCATATTTGGCCGGTGTTCCCTTTTAAGATGAAGATACTAAGCTGTATACAGCAAATTGAAATAGAATAACATGCACTTAAACCCTGTTTTTTCAATTTGTTTTCTCTCTTTTGGTATATTTAGGTGTACTAACTGGTGCACTGTTTGGGGGGTTGAGTGTACATGCACTAAAACTGACTGAGTATTTACATGAATAATTTGAGGCAAGCTGGTCTGGGAATTACTTTTACGTGTGCATTCCATTTACACCATAGGAAGCAGGTAATTATTGGCAGCTTGACAAAGTATCAGAAATGCTTTGGCAGGAAAAGGCTACTTTTGTTTGGGAGGAATCAGATTTTATAGACAATTTAAACCTTCCAGTTGTACCAGTATAAATATGTTTCCTACAATCTGTTTCAACACAGCTCTGGGAGATTGTCCAGTTTTAAGACGGGAGAGTAATTCTCGTTGTTCCTTTCTATAAAAAAACTCCAGAGACTAGGAGAGAGATTCCGCCCAACGTAGGGAGCCCTTGGACTCACAAGCCTTTTCCAATGACTGCGGTTATTTAGACTGAGAACTGCACCTGGAGTGGCTCCAAGCACCCTTAGGCGCAGAGACTGAATATATGTGACTGTGGCCGTCTTTATGGGCTTCTCAGTGCTGAGTGAATTTTCTGTCTGTTTAACATATTTGTTGATTTTTGACTTTATCATTATGGCCAGTGAAAGGATGTTTTTCTTCACTGGAAAAGGACTAGATATATTTCATCATTGTTTTAGGAACATGAAAAATGAAGTCGAAATGACTTGGGAACTGTCTCTTTTCTTCTTTTTTTTCACGCCAGCAACAGTGGTCTCTTGTTGGTGATTGGACCAGGACTATCCACCTTGGTTTTTCAAACAAATCAGGATAATTATGAAGAACAGGTTTTAGGTTGAAATTCCTCCTTGAAAAATAAACTGTTCATGACTGAGAGAATATGACATGTATTGGCTATGTCACTGGTTTTTGGTTTCACTCTCAGGGCAAGCAGAGGCGTCTCCTGGACTTCCTGACTACTAACTCGTGCCAACTCATGTACTGGAGGTTTTTCCCCTTTACAAAATTGGGGGGGGGTGGGGGTGGGGGGTTGGGTGGGGGGGTTGTAGAGGGGTGGGGATAAAGAGAGAGGTTCTCGCTCACGCCAGCCCCTGGTCCTGAGTCTCCCCTGTTCGACCTCATAGCTCAATCTTCGTTTAGTCCTGACATGTTTTAGCCAAGCACTCCTGGGCTAATTTATGTCTGTAAAGACACGTTTGGCAAAAGGGAGCTTACAGTAAAGGCCACTGCCTGAGCCATTGACCCATGCTGCGGGAGAGTGGCTAATTTGATTTCTTCGAGAGGGAGGAAGCAGCAATGTTTTTATTACGGCAAAAACTCTGCTCCCCTCTGCCATCTTGGAGAAATGTGGAATTTCGAAATGTTCTCTTGGATGTTTTTGAGCCGTTTCTGAACTTTTGATGAAATTTGAGGGTCGCATTGACCTTTGCCGTTAATCTTCAGTAGAGGACAACATGTGGCTCCATTATAAAGCGGCACATCCTCTTATGTAATAAAGCCCAACACTGCAGTGCACTGTGCAATTATCAGAGCTGGCCTTCAGACAAGTCCTTGGTGCCCTTTAGATTTATGTGGAGAATTCACACTCTTAATGGTGAAGTAGAAGTCATTAACCTGTCAAAGTTCAGCGGCAGAGGCAAGCCTGTCTCACCATGACCCTCTTACTCTCTTGTGTCTGCAGAGGCTTAGTTGCAATGTCTTATTAACCATGGCCTCCAGAGTGCATATGAGAGCTGTGTGTTGAGGCCAGTGACGGGGAACCCTGGCTCTAGAACCACGGTGAGCACCGCCTTTTACTTCAGATCACTTGGCTCACTTTGAATCACCTCACCCTGTGAACAATGTTTTCGGCTTACGGTATAAACTTGATAAAAGACAAAGTAGCTTACGGTATGTGGTCACGTCACACTGGAGTTGGAGCCAGTTGCTCCTCCGAGTAAGGACAGATCTCCACCCCTGACTTAGACCTCCAGTCCAGGCATTGTCCTATCGACAGCCGGGGCTGAGACACTTCCTCCCCTCGCCCAGTAGGAGGCTCCAGAGTCCACTGAATCCCCCTCTCCTCACCCAACAGTGATTGCCCAGATCGGCTGTTCGCTTGTCGCACAAGCCCACTCCAGCAGCAGCCACAGCAGCAGCCAACATATGGAAATGCTTGATTTGATATAGTGTCATTTTACATTGCAGAAATGAGTGTATGTATTCCCCCCCCCCCCACCACCACCCCATTCCCCTCAACCTTAACCCACGGAGTGTGAAATGCGATACAGGGTTACTACCAGTGTTAGAAATGAAAAACAGACTTCTTATTAAACCATTATCTACTGACACAAGGAGGTTGTGGACTGGGGGTCTGGAGTATATGGTCTTAAACTATAAGTTATCCTCCTCTCTGCTTGTCTCAGTGAGCATGTACAGTAGAGGCTCTGATAACATGTCTCTGGTCTTATAGACTTTACATAGAGCAGAAATGGAGAATGTGTCCCCCCCCTAGTCTGTTCTTCTGGCTCAGCCTTCAGGTGCTCCAGTACATAATGGCAATATTGAACATCATGGGGAATATCTGCCCTAGGACCGGCATTTTGCTAGCATATCGCTACAGTATAGCTAGCATGTTCAGCATCTATTGGCATTGGCATTTTCTATTGATCGAAAAGCTGAAAACATACAATATGCTACACTTTCTAATAGCGACAAATGTGTGCATATCCATAAAATGTATAAATGTTTATGCAAAGGCCAGTGTTGGGCCACAACAAAACATTTAGAAAGCGCCTTGTCTGGACCAAAACAGCGCTTTCTAATACATGTTCTTTACCATGTGATCTCTCCTTGATCACTACCGATTTATCAAGGG
Organism: Argentina silus; assembly: GCF_951799395.1. Taxonomy (NCBI): domain Eukaryota; kingdom Metazoa; phylum Chordata; class Actinopteri; order Argentiniformes; family Argentinidae; genus Argentina; species Argentina silus. The sequence continues at coordinate 11,659,386 of NC_139662.1, forward strand.
TATTTAGCTTTATTTTGAAGCTGAAATCTACATACTGGACCTTTCAAAAAGTAAAGTAAACAGAAATGGATGCTTTGTAGTATACTTTTCATGTAGTCTCTGCAGGACATGCAGCACACTCAACATAGTGAAGTCAGAAAACCAATGCTCACTCGTGTGAGCCAAGCTTTAAATTGTTTTCCTCCAAACATATACACCGATCCACTTTTTACTCCATAATTGCTCTACAAATGAATCTGCTGGCTTTCTCTGCGCAACGTGTGTGGAGAGCAGAGCCGAAAAGCTGCGAACGACAAGGCAGACAGAAAGGGGCTGATGTGTATTACTGTTCTCGGTTGTAAAGAAAAGGCTGCAACCAGAAGGGCTGTTTGGGACTGATCCAGGACCCATAGAGGCCCTAGCCAAAGACCAGAAGAGAGGAGGAGGTCCACTGTTATGTTGTCGGCCATCAAACCTTCAAAATAACAGTGCCAGTTGTGATTTCCTGAAATTTCGCAGGGATTTTTTACAGTGCAGAGAAAGTGCTTGGAGAATTCAGAGCTGAATGCTTGTACTGTATATACTGTAGACAACCCAGCACCACAGCAGAAACTCTGGTTCAGCCAACAGCTGCTGAACCCTGTGTGGAAAAACGTCTTGGTCCAAGCAAGTGGTCAAACAGCTCCCGCTCTGAGCTTCTGTTTCTTCATTGCCCGCCTGGAGAGATAAAACAGAGGGCAGGAGGACACAACCAAACAAAATAACAGCAAGCCCAAGAAGCAACAGACCGAATCCCCCCCACTAAGCCTAAAGCTCAGAGTTTCCCTACAAAGGATTTTTATTTCTATCCAATTGACGTGTCCGAAAGCCTTGGCAGACATTTTCCAGACTTGACGGTATTAGCTACATATCATAATCCAAGAACACATGCGATTGCCCACTATACTGGATTGACTTCTATGAAAATTGTAAGGGAGAACTTCAAGATGTCAGTGGGAAAGTGAACAGAACACCTATCTGTTCCCCTTTACAAAGAGACCAGAGTCCCTCTTTAACTCAACAAATGGACCTGTCTTTGAAGGGAGGGGGGGCGGGGAGGGGGGGGACACAAAGCGTTCTCACTTTCACTACATTGCAGCTCCAGCTCACTCCAAGCCCCAACCACCACCCGAATAACAGTAAAAATGTTCAAATGCTTCCTTCACCCCCGAGTCTGCGCTAGTTCCCCTTAATCTCTCACTAGTTGAGACCTCGAGAGGCTGTCACCTTTCCTGTCACGCTCCGCTGCCTGCAGCCCATTGGCCGGCGGCAGATTTATTTCTCCCTGTCACGGCCAATAGCGTGGCGGCGTGGCTCAGCCCACTGTTTAGTTACAGTGACAAACATGCTGATTAGAGAGGCCCTGATGATGGATGGCCCCTTCCCGGAGAGCAGCGAGAGTTTTTATCGGGTCATAATGGGCCTGACACTGCACAGCCCTCTCTCTCCGTCCACCATGGCGGAGCCCTGCCCCCACCCGCAGGTCAGACTCGAAAGGTCATGAGTTAACGGGTCGGCCTTTACACAGCCCGCCAAATAAAAATGACCCTGTTTGGAGTCATATTTGTAGATACTCCATCATCATCATCACAGCCGCGACACCTCTATTCCCCTTCTCCCCGTAGCACTCTCTCTCTCTCTCTCTCTCTCTCTCTCTCTCGCTCTCTCTCCTGTGGCTGACTTCCATCATGGTCAAAATAGAAGAGTACAGATTGGAACCCTGGTTTGTTATTTAAGCAGTGCATTCTCACACACATTTGCCGCAGTGATTCTCTCACACACACACAAACTCACTTCATACCTCACAAACTCACTCTCTCTCCCTCCCTCCCTCCCCCCTTCTTCTGTGTTGTATTGGATTCGTTTCTGCCAATTCAACAGAGAATGCAGCTTGTGGACTGTGACAAGGTTTTGTATTGAGTCATGCTTGAGAGACTGCCCTATGTGAGAATACACCAGCTAATCCACTTTGAGTTTTGTAGTATTCTACACCTCACTGCAACCCTCTGGCTCTGGAGCCAGAGGTTTTCTATAGATGAACACTGGAGTTGACCTTCACAGAGTTTCAGTGTGTGTCACTCTGCTTTCACTACTTCACGCTCATTGATTGATCGTGACGCAGTGACAGGCCAACAGTATTGTAGTCATATTTGTTATTCAAGCACCGACTTCTGTTTGAAATGCACAGGGATAGTGCAAGGGGAACCCATACGGTAGGTTCTTGAGAATGGACTTGAGGTCGGTGGGAGCTTATGAGCCAATGCAGTGCTCATATGATAGAGTAGCCCCAATGACTTTGAGTATGAAGGACCAGATGTTGGTCCGAGTGGTAGCCTCTGTGACTTTAAATATGCGGTCAGGCGGGTCTGTTGAGATTGTTCTGGCTTAGCACCACGTACCCTGGGTCCTGGGGGCCACAGCTCTCCCAACATATCAGGACTCCGGTGCCCAGAGGCAGAGAGAGGGAGGGAGGAGCAGGGAGGGACGGGCACCTCATTTGTATTCCTTTGGAAACAGATGCTCTTCTGCATTAATGACTCCTAACTAAAACATTCATAAAGTGTTATTGGATTTTAAATACCAGGGTTAGTAGCCATGACCTTGGAGGGCTGAAGGTTACCATCTTCTCTTTCCCCTTCTTCCACCCCCTTCCAACTTCCTCCTCTCCTTCTCAGTCCCCCCCTCTCCCTCTCTCCCTCTCTCTCTCTCTCTCTCTCTCTCTTTCCTTCCCTCTGTCTTTCCTGCCTCTCTCTGGGTTTAGACGGTCTGGTTACATCACGGGGGTGCTGCTCCAAATTGGATGCAGAGAGTGAGAAGTTCACCAGTAGCCCAGGGCAGTGAATATTTTTCCATTTATTTAGTAGAGGGGGGGGGAGAAAAAAAGAGCAGGACACGCAGACAAAAGGGGAGGAACACATTACAGGTTAAGTAATGAGTAATCAACATCGGTTCCTTCTGTGTGTACACCCCTCCACTCAATCTCATGGTTAAGTGAGCCATGGCAGGGACACGGAGCAGGGCTGGATTGGGTAGATTCCCCCTCAGACACCTGAGCGCAGTTTGGAGTAAAGAGAAGAGAGGGGGATAGACAGACAGACAGGCAGGCAGGCAGGCAGGCAGGCAGACAGACAGACAGACAGAGGGCCGCACTGCAGTGAGTCCACGCTGCAGAAAAATCTACTGAAAATATACTGAACACTTGACTCAAAACCCATTATATTCACTGCACACAACATGATTTTTCTCCGGTTTATTTGATCTACAGCAATGCACAGCATCTTTTTGATAATGCAAAGGACTTAGGGTAGCATAAGTAGGTAAGCTACATTCCCCAATATTATATTTTTGTTTTCTGTCAGTGAGAAACTGAAGTGAGATACTCTACTCTGTTTGCGGTCAATAGACCAGTATGAGTCACCTCATTCCTCTGCCTGTCCCTATGCTGAGTGTGTGTGTAGTGTGTGTGTGTAGTGTGTGTGTGTGTGTGTGTAGGAGAGAGAGAGTGAGAGAGGCTCACAGAGAAATCCAGGAAATCCTGGGCTCGGATCCCAGTCCTTGAGTGTGTGTGTGTGTGTGTGTGTGTGTGTGTGCGTGCAGTGTCTATGTGTGCGCTCCAGCTCAGGCCTCTAGGAAAGCCTTAGGGACACACACTCGCACAGTCACACACAACGTATATCACATTTCGCAGTCTGCGCTCCTAGAGTCAAACTCACCCTCGTGTAGCACTTATGGTTGTAATCACCAGATCATTCTCGGTATTAACGCCGCGCCTTCCAAATGAATTGCAGTCGCATTAAATAAAAAAAATCTTTGGACTGACTGGGCCTGGCTACTCTGATTATTTGTATTCCTCTTATACCCATTCATATTCTCTCGATGATATCTAGCCAAGTTCATTGGACATTGGGTTGGTAAGTCAGTATGAAGGACAAGGCTCTTAAAGCACAGCAACTGTAATCTGGTGAAAGAGAAAGTGCTAAGCCACCATGAAATAGAGGTTGGAGTTTGGTGCTGGGCCCAGTTTGTTTTGTCACCCTGCCAAACCATCTGTATGGACCAGAGGGAACCTCAGACATTTACAGTGCAGCCGTACTACTCCAATCCATCTTCCGCTAATGTTGTGAACACTGGAACTCAATCTAGTCTCAATTGAAAGTTCAAGACCTGGAGTTTCAAGACCTGGATGGTCTTAAAAATAACAGGATTTTCTTTTTTCTTTCTTGACTAGATGTCAAAAACATCATAATAGACATAGAAAAACATCCCAAAAGTTGACTTTACAGTTTCAGCCATTTTCAGTCAGTGATGTCTCAATGTCCGTGAATCCGAAATATTTGACCTCATTGTGTTGTCAGTCTTTGCGTCGGATTTTTGCTGGAAGGATGCTATTAGTTCCGTGACTAGACATAGTCCAGAGACCGCTTGTTAAACTAGCCACCCATGCAATAAACACAGTAAATAAAACACATTTTAAATGCCATGCTTTTGCTTCACCGTTTTTTAGGAGCAATGATGCTGCCCAGTAAGAGATGAAGTTGATAGCTCTTAATAGTGTCTGCCTCTTTTTTAATAACACCTTAGTTACAACACAGGCAATATTTTATTGGTCTGTTTGAGTTCGAGCACAGAGCCATTTAAGGTCCAAAATAGGTCATAAAACCTGTGCCAATTCTAATTATGTGCCAGTTCTGTAATATTAAATATTGGGGAGTTAGAATGAGTCAATGCTCAACTGCGCAAGCAGCAGATATCTTGATCTTGGCTTTACGTAGTGGTAATTAGCTTATCCAGTTTATGGTCAACAGCTCTGAATCGCCTCATTCAAAGACCTACACAGATGATTGGGCGTCTACTAGCATCTAGCTCACTACTCCATTGGTCCAGCTTGATATATAAATACTCCAATGGTGATTCCTAGTTGGGAAGCTGAACTTTATTCCACTTTATCATTACATGCTTGGCTGTGGAATGATTAGCATAATTGCTTGTGTTCACATATGGCTCATATCGAAAATGGAACAGAAATGCATATCAAGGAGGACTCCATAATCACCATAATTATAATTGAGGATGCAATTATTATTATTGTTATTAATATGATTAAATAATAATAGTATTGCCATATTAGTGTTGATTTTGTTTTGCACACGTAGCATATCTGCATTTATAAAAGAAAAGAAAGGGGGGGAAAGGAGCAGTTTCAGCTCTTTAAACCATCGGCCTCCAGGCATTAATTCCTAACCTCCTCTGACACGGCTTCCTCAGCCTCTTCCCCAAGGTTAACATATCTTTAATAAAAGTTAATAAGTGGAAATGCGGCAGGCTAAATCTGGCCGTCGACCCCAGAGTAATCTGCCGGTCCGTGCTCTCGGACGTGACTAAATTAGGCTTCTCGCTCTTTTTTTTTGTGACGTTTGGGAGCAAATTGCTTTCTTATGTGGTGTGTGTGTTCACTCCATTCCACTGCTGGCCTTCTGTTAGTTATCTGATTTGGTTTGCTAGGAAATGTAGCACAACATGGAGAGGGTTGGGTGAAAAGCGCTCTCAGATAAAGCTTGTGCAGTCCTCCAGACTATACATGCCCAGGGACTTGGCACATGGGTTTATGCCAGTCTGAGAGAGATTTTACTACTTTGATTCTCTTTAAAGTCTCTCAGTCCCTCATTTTGGGCATTTTAGATTGGCCCAGAATAATACAGACAGACATTATGCTTCTACAGTAAACTACATCTCATACTAACATGGCTGCCATGGAATTGTCTACTTGGGAATATTGACATATTTGGACTTTTAAACCAAGCTAGCTATAACTGCAGGAGCACTATAATCAGACTATAACTAGCTAGAATTTAATTAATATGTCTACATGAATGGATACATGGGGTTTGCAACATGGTGTCCAGCTCAAAGGTCGGCCAACTTGTTTGGATATTTTTGGACTATGTTGGTTCTTCTATCGTGGAAAGTATGTGGTTTGATACCTCTGTCCAAGTGATGCATTTAGTGAGGAATGTTCATTATACAGTTACCAATTCAAATCTTCCAGATACTGTAGCCTCTTCATCGCCCCTCTACACAGCGTTCCATTTTGCCAAAGACAATCATTTACAGTGTCGCCAAATGTGTTTCTGTTGTCAAGTCAATGTTATTTCCACCCATTTAAGGGGACACAGTGGCCTTTATTGCATCCTATCCAATTTCATTTTCTCTGATGCCCTGCGGGGTATGGAAGAGATGATTCACTAGGATGTGTGTGTGTGTGTGTGTGTTTGTGTGTGTGTGTGCGCGCAAGTGTATAATGGTGTTTTGTATTGTGTACATGACTGTGTGTGTGTGTGTGTGTTTGTATCAGGGGTGTGTGTGTGTTTTTGGCACATTATTTCGACAAAATGTGTGCATGTATATGTATAGGTATGCAATGCGCGTGCATTTGTGCGTGAACCCGTAGACTATATACCTTGTGTGTGGCCCCAGGCCCTGTTTGCATTGGGTGACAATGGTCCTTTATTCTCTTCCTCTCCCTCCTCATGTTTTGATTTCTACTTAAAGTTTTATGTCACTGCCCCCCTCAAGGGTGCCATTACCTTGTATGCTAATAGAGCTATGCATATTCTATTAGTGCTGTCAGGGCAAGATAAGGGACACATTCAGCAAAGGAGCACTTAGGGGCCAATGAACTCAGCAAGGGGTCCCGCTGTTCCTGCATTATCAGTCATCTTCACATCTGAATGGAGCTTGCTTATGTGCCTCCTCCCAGCAATGACTCAGGACCGTCCTCCATAATACTCAGTCACTGAGAAGCCGCCGATTGCTATCACACACACACACACATGAAAGCACACACACGCACGCACACACATGCACGCACGCACACACACACACACACACACACACACCACCACTGCCTCAGCCAACCACAAAGAATGCAGCACAGGGCAATAACTGTAACGCTGTCAAAGACAGACAAACACGTTCCATTTTGGTCAGTTTGGATTTGTTGAATGTGTCTTTATTTTCAGATTGATTTAAGTCTTCTATCCCGCATGGCGGTAATATTGCCATATGGTACATTATATGGAATTGGATTACTAACAAATGTTCCATACCACTATCTTTTCTTTGCCCTTTTCTCTCTGTTCCCCCTCTCCTCTGTGTCACAGTTTCCCCCAATAAAGCAGCCGCTCCAAATTGGAAAAGCATGTTGACTAGAAGTGCACACCTCATTTATAAGTTTGAATTAAAAGCCAGTCAAGCTGGGATGGCATTTTGCTCTAGAAGGGAGGAGGCAATGGGGACTCTTAAGCTGCGCACAATCATCTTCCTGTCATGTGATTTGCTGGTTCTTTTCCTGTGACACCTTTTTCCTGTCACCTGGTACGACGTGTCAAACATCACACCTAAAGCCCTCAGTTAATGCCTCCATGTATCAGACGCAGCTTTTTCATTTTCTTTGTTACAGAGAGAATGATAAATAAAAATAAAAAATAGTTCAGGTAAAATACTTGTTTTGATGTACCTCTGAAGGATTAGAACAGGTTTGTTTCTTGTCACAGTGCAGCAGACACCTCTGACCGCCCTTCTACCGTACCATAAGAACCGCCCGCCTTTAATGAAAAGATAAATCACACTGTAAGATAAAAAGACCGGTGAATTATGCTCCATGAAACAAATCTCATTTTGTTTCTACCTAAAAACAGATGAACCTTTTATGGAAATGTGGAAGCGATTAGTTTAAGGGTCGTCTTTTAGAGTAATTCCCAAATGAAACTAGCAGGCCCTGTATTTATGGAGCCCATAGCAAAGGGCCTTAATGAGGCAATTAAGCAAAGGGGTCGACTGACTTTGATCTAAACGTGGTGATTTTTACAAAAACATCGCACAGTGATAGATACTCATAACTCAGAGGCCTTAATTGTGCTTAATTTGTTTGGAATAGGAATGTGCTTTCAATTAGAGCGTGGATTTCGGCCCGCGTGTTTAAAGGAGGCTGTCAGGGAAAATTAAGAAGCAGTTTGCTTTCGGAGTTACTGTTTTTTATCATGTGGGATAGAGAGCCCCAAACAGAAGGCAGAGGAATAATTAGGCCCTATAGGAGGAATGAGGGAGGAAAGGTAGAGGGAAGAATGAGTGAGCAGAGGAGGAAATTAAAATAGCATTGGAGGGCCTCCGCCTAACTTCGGTTGGGGGTCTGGCCACAACATGACTGTTTTTTTTTTTTTTTTTTTGCCTCAACACCATACACACAAAGTGGTGCTATCATCATTAATCGGGCCACAAGTTTTCCCCTAAACTCATGATTTGATAACTGTGGCCTATATTACTAGGACCCAGAGTTTTTCTTGGTCAGGTCAGAAAAAAACTAAAAAAACACCTCCTGATCAAGCAATCAAACTCACCCTGGGCCATCACATTCTGCAAGGCTGCAGATATGTGCAGTTGATCCCAGAACAGTTTTTACACAATTGAATTTCCAGAAATTGTATTGGATCATTTGACTGTGATGTTCGATTCATGCTTGAATTAGCACCCAGTACAGTTCTACGATACAGTTTAGGGTTTGTGTGTGTGTGTGTGTGTGTGTGTGGGCACGCTTGTGTGTGTCTGTGTGTCCGTGTGTGTATGTTGTCCAGAGTGTTTTAATGAGTGTGACAGGGTGGTGGTGCCAGGCCTGGGCTTGGTCAATAGCTGCAGCTCAAATCACCCCGACATGGGTCAGAGTGGGCCCCCTACAGTTGCTAACCAGGTGTACTGTGTGTGTGTGTGTGTGTGTGTGTGTGAGCATTTGCGTGCGTGCATGTTTCTTTGCACTTCGGGTTCTGAGATGCAGTGTTGTTTATCTTGCTTTTCAAACTCTTAGAATACAGAGGAATCTTTCTACTGCCTTGATTAAACTTCTCTCCTCTCCTTCCTCTCATCTCCTCCTCCCCTGCCACCCCAGTACCGCACACACACACACACACACACACACACACACACACACACACACACACACCCTTCTCCTCTCCTCTCTCTTGGCATAGCTGCAAAGTGGGATCAGTATCAGCTCTCCTTGACTCCACCAGACTCTCTTTCATTACAGCCAGGCAGATCAGACAGAGGAAGTCCCTCATTTCTGTTTTTCTCCTGAGGTCTGCAAGTACTCCCTCAGACTTAACAGAATGAAGATATTGTGCTGAGTGAGACCCAAACAGGCTTTTACTCTCTCTCACGCTCTCTGCCTTTCTAAATTAGTCCTGTTTTGAAGCGTATAGGGCCAGGAGTTTTTCTTGACCACGTGACCAAGAAAACTATGGCCCATATACAGGCTTTAAAGAATGTGTATGTATGTATGTATGTATGTATGTCCTGGTCAGGTCATGTGATCAGGAAAACTCCTGGCCCTCAGTATTATGTCTTCTTCACTCTCTTTCACAGAATATAGTGCCCTTTTGGTGTCTGGTGGGTTTTTGCCAACAAGTGGCGGATGGTTAGACTGTGGGGATTCTCCCTCGCTCAACGGTAGCTGTGTGTGTGTGTGTGTGTGTCAGTGAGTAAGAGGGAGACAGCATGACTGGAGCAGACAGGCAGATGCTCTCTCTCACCGTCTCCCGAGGTCTTCCACTTCACGGGCCATTAGAGTTGTCTTATCCCATCTGCCATCTGCCCATCACTCAAGGCAGCCCTGGATAGAGTGCCCTCTCTCTCTCTCTGTCTTTCTCTCCCCCTCCCCCCCTCCCTCCCTCCCCACGCCTCTTTCTGCCATGTAGGCTGTGTGGCGTGTGTCAGGTGCAATCCTGAGTGATATGTGGTGGCGTGTGTGTGGGTGTAAAACCAGTCAAGTGATGTTCCCTCCCTCCCTCCCTCTCTGGGAGTCTCTCTGTCACTATGCCTCCTGCTCATTGAGTGGGCCCCACAGCCTTTATTCTCCAAGGGGCTGTTAGGTGAAATCCCATTGCAGAGATACAGGGGCGGGCAGCTATTTGCCGCCATAAGGGACATTACCTCATGATCTCTCTGTTGTAGTCATTGACGTGGGGTGGTAGTCGTCTCTGTTTGGAGAGCTTGACGGGGTTGATCCATTGCCGGAATGTTGAAATTCCTGTGTGTGATTCCTGGGTTTTCACTCAGGTTGAATATATTTCAGTGGACGGAACATTATTATTTATTTTTTTAAATATGTTTTTAGGGCATTTCTGCTTTTATTGGGATAGAGACTGTAGAGATTGACAGGAAGGATGGGAGAGAGAGAGAGGAGGGACGACATGCAAGATAGGTCGGGGGTCGGAATCGAAGCAGAAACCTTGCGCATTAGCGTGCTACGAACCGAACATTTTTTGCTATTAAATTGTACGCTAATCAAATGAGAAGAAAGATTTAATGTCGATAACGAACGATAATGGATTGTAATGATGATGAGCATTCACGTGCCTTTGTGATCTACCAGGTGTGGAGAGCGGGGGTGAAGGGATGAATACATGTGCAGGCCTTGTGTGATTCGCAGCCACGACATGAAAGATTGCAAAGAGCAACGGGTCATAAACCAATGCCGCAATAGCCTACACAAAGTAACAACACATTAATATCCCCTCTTGGATATATATGCTGGCTCTGCAAATCTCCTAAGCTGTTTCTTGTTCCATTTTGCCTCTTTGTTCTGGAGGTAAACCTGGCCTCCTCAAAAAAGGGGATCTTAATTAGCTTGAATAATAGCCAAGTATGTGTGGACTTAATCCCTTGGCTGAAAGTCCGGCGTTAATGGTTTCCTTGTCATTCACCGGCACCGTTGGAAAAACATGTTCCTCTTTTCACGTCGAGCAGGTTTTCTCTCTTCTCGTGCTCTCATTCGCTGGGGCCAATGAACACTCCTCGCTCCGACCGAGCGCCACAGACTTCTCCTTTCATTTCCCCCCCCTCCCAACCACCCCCCCCCCTCCCCTCTCTCTCTTTTGATTCGGCTGAAGGGAATTATGATGAATCCACTCCACGTCTGGCATCAAGTCAGCCCTCTCTGCTGCCTTCCCTAACGAGAGAACAAATTACTCACTTCCTTCATTCATATTAACTATAGTTCATGCCTTTTTTCTTTTTTTTTCTCCAAACTGGCCTGGTTGCGTTGGAGAGTAGTTGTTGTTTGGAAGAGATTTAGCGATATTCATAAGCGTTTGACCTTTCTTCTTTTTTTTTTTCTCCACTGATTGAAAAGGTTGTTCAGCAGCTGTGTGACCACAGTTTACAAGTGTGTTGGTTTCTGAGTGACGTTCCAATCTTGAAATCAACAATATCTGCTCTTTTTTTTTTGCTCTTCATTTCCTCTTGGATTCTGGTCATCCCAATGACTGGATTAATAGTCATCCCGCTGTTATGTCTGTTTTCCAACTGTTTTACTTGTGAGTGTTTGATATGTGATGGTGAAATGGAGACACATTGAAGCAGAAGCCAGCTCTGAATTTCCTTCTCATGACTGCGTCTTTCATGATGAACAATGGATGAAAACCAAAAAAGCCTTAAAAAAAAGGCATCACAGAAATAACAAAGAATACAACTACACTCTGTTCTGACTCTCTCCTCCACGCTCCCCTCCATGACAGTAAAGGGTAAAGGAAACGAAAGCGATGGAGAAAGCGACCCATGTTGAAGGAGGGACCGAAATCTATCTTAAGATGTAAATCAATAGAAACTGGAACCAGGCAATACATTCTCATTCTTGTGGGACAGTTTGGGCCAACTGAGCATGACCCGCTCCAAGGAGAGCCAACCAGTTCTGCTCAGCAGCATCCAACCAGTATGAATATTGAAGCGGGTCACCCGTTAGTGGTCATTCCCTCTCCCTGAACGCCGAGGGGCGGGCGAGGCTAAATTTGACATTCACAGACAATAAATTGCCCCCGACATCTCTTCTCGGTGAAAGTCGTTCTCAGAAAATTTCTAATGGACCAGTATAAATCTTTTAAATTATAAATCAATAAATAGTTAATACTATAATAGGAATCTTTATAAATATTTAAGTGAGTGGATAGAGAGAGTGGTGGGGTAGGGGTGTGTGTCGGGGGGGGGGGAATACACACACACACACACACACACACAAACACACCTTAACTGCAGAGGTAAATTCCATGAAGCTTGTATTGATTTGTTTGTTTTTATTGTTTAGCATTTTTGATAGGTGTATTGTTTCACTTTGTAGCTGATCTTATTACAATATAGGAGGCATTTCAACTCCTTCCAGTTAACGTCCTAAAAATTATACTCAATATAATCCTTCCCTGCATGTGTGTGTACAGTATGTGTGTGTGTACAGTATGTGTGTGTGTTTGTGTGTGTGTGTGTGTGTCCAGAAATGCATGTGCACGTGTCCCATGCATCCTCAGATCCTATGTTGCTGTGTTTACAAAATTGTCACTGGTAATGCGTTCAACTTTGACACATGAACCGCTGATATGGTTGAAAATTGTTTTGGCAAAACAATGGATGCATCATGGACTTCTCATTTGACAGCTGCTCTCTCTTTTAAGGCAATCAACACCAGAACCACCACTACATATATTTGTAAATACATGCCCACATGGTTTTGGCTTACATATGTTGGATGGAAGCCAACCTTAAAGATAGCCATGTTTGAACTTTTCCATGGGTGTTAACATGAACCAAATGCCTGCATACCCTGACAAAACCCATGACGTGTTTTAGAGCCACATGTGGCAAATATCTCTTTAATGCACACAAGCGTATTTCCTCTACTCTGCCTGTTTATCCTCCCATCCCTCTATCTGTCAGACAGCCGTAATGTCTCTCTCTCTCTCTCTCCCGTGAGAGTTAATTCTCCGGAACATTCCCCCGCTGCTGCTCCCTCTGTGTGATGATGATCACCGAGTGAATACCTCTCTCTCTCTCTCTCCTCTCTCTCTCTCTCTTTCACCCTCCCTGCTTGAAAATGACACAGAGGGGGTGACAGTCCAATTTGCTCGTAACGAATGGCTGCTATCACAAGCCACCCCGCCACCCGCGTTTTTTCTGTTGACTTTTTATTTTTGCCTGCCGAGAGAAGGTACTGTACTCACCCCCCCCCCCCCCCCCCCCAACGGACCTGCCATCATCTCATCTGCAGCTCAGGGGAGAGATGCTGCCGCTCGTTTATTTGGCCCCTGTCAGGGCCCCTCCTGCGTGCTTATCAGGCAAATTATTCCCACATTCCCCCCGCCCCCCCCCCCCCGCCCTCCCTCACCCCCATCAAACCGTTATTGATCTATATCTTCCATTTTGCCGCTGCTCACTCGGCTTGTTGTTGTTCTGCGACTGATGTTCCTCTCTCTAAATGATCTTACCTCCTCCTCATCATTGTCGATGTTGTCATCCTTCCTCTCCTCCGTCTTTAGATCTATCAAATACTCGTGATCATTTTCCCTCTTTCACGTGTGCGCGCGCTCTCACACACAGAAACACTGAAACACACACAGTGTCCTCTCTTTCTTTGTCTTTATCTCTGTCACTCTTTTCTTTATCTCTCATTCCTCTCTTTCTCCCTATTCAGTACTTTCTCGTTCTCTTTTTCCCCACTTACTTTGCTCCCTCTTCTCCATCCTCTCTCTCTCTCTCTCTCTCTCTTTCACTCTCTCTGTGGTTGGTTCAAGGAGACGCTCCCTCATCCGAGGCTGTCAGCCCCCGGAGGACGTTCTCCGTGCCGTTCATTACCCTCCTGTCCCCTCCTCCCGTAATGAGCCACGCTCTCATAATGAATTTAATTAGGAGGATGGAGTTTCAGTTAGGAAAGCCGCCCTCACCTCCCTCCCAGCCCCGACACACAAGACATCCACATTCCTTTCAAGAGGTGCGAGGCAATTAGGCTCAAGCGCGGGCCACAGCTTTGTCATAGCCAGTGCTAACATCCCGGAGAGCATGCCCGGAGATAACGGGACTGCCATGGAGAGAGGGAGAGAGAGAGAGAGAGAGAGAGAGAGAGACAGGAGAGACACACAAGTCATGTTTCAACATCCCCACCAGCCTCCTCCTCCTCCCCTTCAAAATGAACTTGAAATCTAGCCCCTTTTTTTGATGTATTGCTGTCATACACAGAGATCTGCAGGCGTTGCTATGTCATTGAGCCAAAGACGTACGGTACAGCAAGAGGAGCTGTTCTTTGAGACGATATTCTGGAAGTAGGCCTATAGTACCGCACACTTGTTTCCTATCGGGAGCAAGTACTACAGTAGTCACAAACGAGATTTAAGTCTACGAGCGGGTAAACTAATACTATAAATGTCACCAGACACCAGACACCGCATCGTACACACCAGGACGAAGTTGTAACCTCAAGGTCCGCAGTACCGCTGGTTTTCATCAGTCCTCTCTGATCTTCTCATCTGTCCTCTTTGAACTGCTGGAGCCAAACTTTCCGAGTGAAAGCTCTTTTCTATCTCAAGATGACAGACGTCCATTGCCATAGGTACCGGTGGGAGCAGAGCATAGCTATCTGTCATGGTACAGGACAAGTGAACAGCTCCTGGCCATCTTCATCCATCTATCAACTGCATAACTGCTACAAACACTAATGCCATTAGGTCAAGATTAGTGTAACCTTGGCTCCCAGCCTTTCTAATCTCACCGTGTTCAGAAAGCCTGCGGAGGTCTGAGTAGAACCTTGTTACAGAGAGGTGAGTGACCTGTAATGTGCTTGCCACACTCCCAACCAGTCAATATGCAGCTCAAAACAGAACAGCCAGTCCTTTTCACTGATGTTTCACTGATGCTAACCCATGTGGGTAGTGTTCGAACCACCAAATTATAATTCCAGGAAAATTAAAACCACTTCAGCAATGTCCATTTTGAAAAAATATAGCTTGCTAGCAATGTACACTAAGTTGATAACACTGATTGAATTAGCTTTTTTCAAGAGTAACTGAAAAGGGGAGGGAGTTATTGTTCTCGAAACATTACTTCTGCTCAAAGCCAATCAAAATGCGATCTCTCACAGTCACTCACAGCCAGTGTTCCATCCAAGCCAGATCGTCTAATCAAACGTTCTCCAGACCGCCGAAGGTTTGGAGGTATGGCTACGTGAGACAAGTTAAATTGTAATTATTTCACCCAGCAGCATTTTCCGTCTTGCTAGTATGGTGTCTTATCCTGTCCTATTACGCTCGACACAGAGCAACCTCTTTCATCCCACCACGAGTGCAGCCCATTTGGCATTCTACTGTGTCACGAGGGCCAGGAGTTTTTTCTGCCAATGTTTTTTTGGCCAGGATAAACTCCTGGTTCTAGGTCAGGTCACATGGTCAGGAAAAAACTCCAGGCCCTGATGTACAGTTGTGCTAACTGGTCTTAGAGGTGTTTTTTTCCTGTTGCAGAATAGCCTTTTCCTTTGTTGTTGTTACTCTGTGTAAATCATCCCTACGGGTCCTCTGCGGGGCCAGCGCATTAGCCATTGTTGGCATCGTGGGGCATATTAATCTTGGAGGGCTAAACTCCAAACACACCACAATACTGTATTTACTATTTAAATATACCATCAACAATACTCCAGAGAAACTGGATCAAACTGAGGTGTAGAATGGACTACAGCGGGAGTGGTTGTAGTGAGACATTGACCAGGAAAGACAATGATTAGGAAAGATGATCTACCCACAGTGCAACCTAAGGAGTCCTACCCGAACGATAGTCAACATTGCTATATATATGGGGGTAAAATTCTGTGTACAATTTCAGAATTGAGAGATTTAAGCGTTTTAAGTTTTTTGTAAAATATCACAGAATGAGGGCTGATTTTGATGGCTTTATGGCAATTAATGGCAATTTATGGCACCACCTGTCATTGATGGGGGTACCTGGGGGGGGGGGGGGGGGGGGGGGTACCTGCCAGCTCCGATACTCATCTAGGCCATTTTGATAAAGTGTGCTGATATATTTCCTAATGTTTTAAACAAGCATATCAAATTACAAATCAAAAAGCTGTTTTGAAACGTGAAAAACATATTTTGTGCAGCATTTGATTCACAATCGATGTATGTTCCTCTCTTCTCTTACAATGCTCATACGATGCACTTAACGAATGTTCTCTTTGGGAGGTATATATATAATATATGCCATTTAGCTGATGCTTTTATCCAAAGCGACTTACATTGCAGTGAGTGCATACATTTCAGTATATATGGTCCCAGCAGGAATCAAACTCACAACCTGAGCATTGTTAGTGTCATGTAATGGGTTTTAGGAAACCCATTACATCATAGTTCTTAAGAATGATGCATCGTTTAAACTGCTGTGGAAGCGTAATGGTACTCAGTGATATGACCTTACGACAGGAAGTGAAATTACTTCAAAAGAGGTTTCAGCTTCACCCAAGAAAGATGCTTTACTTGTAGTGATTCTGGAGGTCAGTGGTCACCAACCTTTTCAAGCATAACATCACCTTCTGAGTAAAGATGCACACACTGCCGGTGTTGTTCTCAAATAAATACAATAGAGAAAATGCTTGGATCTCTTTCTGGCTGTTGTTCATTTTAGTTGTTGCTGCAAGGCAAAGCTCAGTTAGTAAAATTAAAACACATTTTTAATCAGTTTTCTCTTTTAATATACTGCCTGCATCTGAAGTGGTTTGGGATTTTTTCTTTTTTATTCTTCTATTTTCTATTACATTTTTTCACAAAGTTTTTTCTGAGTGTGTTTCTGAACAAATGTCAAAAGTATTGGGAGAAACATTTTAACGCAGGCTGGACCAGAAGCCAAATGTGCATATAGACGTAAAAAAAAAAAAAACTAAAAAAAACCTGTTTCGTGCTTTACAGTTTTAAAGACTCTTAGGTATGGAAACTGACTTTCTTCTTGATCCTTCCTCATAGCCTTGAATAAACGTTTTGGAATCTTACTACAAATTTAGTGAATAAAATTAAGTGTGGTCACGTTGACCTGACTGTAAAAATACAGAGATATATATCACCTTGCCCTGCCCCAGAGAGAGGTTATGTAATGTGTTGTAGGAATGGGAATGTTTACCTCCACAACATTGTGTTTGCCTTTAGTGTTGTTGTTCCACTTGATTATGGCAGACATATGTACTGACCCTTGTTTCTACCATAGCTAAAAAATAAAATGACTACATTGAACAAGGGGCCACCCATCAGTTGATACTGTACGGACTCTTCAGACAAAAGTGACTGAGAAAGTGTGGGTTGATTCGGATTTCATGACCGGGGGATAAACCCATCTTACCAAGCAGTGCAATGATATCAAAGATGCGGACTTATTATTCCCTCACAATATGGTAATATAACTGTATATAATGTATTATATCGTCACTTTTTGTTATTGCTTGGAAATTCTATCGCGCAGAATTCATATGTAATACAGTCAATGAAGGTTTTCTTATGCAATTCAGTATTTCACAATCACCAGATGTTTTTCTCTTTTGCCTGTGTACACTGATTATGCATTTTTCATGTGTTTATGTGTTTTTCATTAGACTGACATTGTTCAACACACATAATGGATGGCGTTTGGCATAGAGGTGAATGAATGAGGAGGTATGAGGTGAGTGTGTGTGTGTGTGTGTGTGCGTGTGTGTGCCTGTGTGGTAATAGAGGACCCATTTCCCTTATCAGCCTACCAAGAGAATGTAAAAATCCCCACTCAGCACCACTGGTCCTCAAACTGCAGTCCAAGCACTGTACTGTAATGGGAGGGAGCCTGGAAAAAAGTGAATTTTCAGCAGATTTTAGGGCAAAACATTCCCCCCGCTTCCTTTGTCAGCTCTGTCAAAGCAGCACGGGCCGTGTATCCTGACAGAAGCGGCCATTTAAATCTTTAAGCAGAGGGAGAGGGGAGAAGGAGCACGTCTCAAACAAAGCAGTGGTTAATGTTTAAAGAGAAAATAATGGAAATACAATGTCAGGGAAAACACAAAAGAGGATCAAAATGTATTTTATTAGAGGGGAATGTGGTTAAATAATGTATCAGTTGTGCATGTTTTACATCAGGTTTCTCATTGTGAATACATGAATAGGTGGGATGTATATTAGGCTTTGAGGACCAGGGCTCGAAGAGGACAAGGAAACAAGCAACAAAACAAGGTGTTTTAATGGAGGGAGGGATGTTGGATATGGAAGTGGATCTATAAATACGTGGTTTTCTGGACAACCGAAACATGACAGGTTTGCTTACGAGCTTATTTTTCCACAGTGATGTTTCCCACATCCTAAAGTGTTTTTGAAACACTCAATGGTCTATACTTTCACAGGTAGCTCTTATATAAACCTGCATCAATAAGAAATGGTATGGTTTTCAATACAAAAACAAGGATTAGCCACTTAGGGTACTTTACCTCAAAGTGATGTTAAGCTATCCTGACGTAGAATTACAAAAACAAAAGTTTGTCATAGATTTAGTATTATAATATTAAATTGAATCATATTTTTGGATAAATTATCGTTTGAATCAGTTTCCATCTACCAACAACAACGTCTGATGACCAAAACGTTGGTTATTTGATCCATTAAATGATGGTGCAGTTTTGCAAAGAATATCAGTGTGCTTGACTGTCCTTTCTTTCCAAGTTCCAAGTTTCCAGCTACAGTCCCTTATCATGCATGACCTTTGCTAATTCACACTGTTGTGTGTTTTGCTCAGTCTCAGTCAAGCATAACCGCAAGTTACCAAACATGATAAGTATTCATCAGCACTGTCTGAGAGGAACATTTAGGGAAGGTCAAACCCTCTTGCTACCCTCAGGACAGCACTAAAGTCACTCAACCTTGTTTTTAGTGTCTCGACACACTGATACTGAATATGACCCAGGGCAATCTATGATCAGTGGCTCATGTCACATGGCTTTTTTTGACGCAGGTCTGTTTGATCTCAAGTGTTTGATCCACTCCTGCTGATTTGATCTGAGCCACGTCTCTCTCAAACCACAAACTGAGGGTGACCTGCCCAACTGGACAGGAGTGGAGTTTGAGGCCCTGCCACTAGGGGGAGCCAGTTAATAATAAGAGTTGACTTGAGGGGTCCTGCTGTGGGGAGGCAGTGGGAGGTGGGGTCTGTAGGGTGGCCATGGGGAGGGGTTAGAATAGTTCGAGGAACTGTACCCCAGTGGACATGACTATGAACACAGTGATGGACTGAGTGGTTTTTGTGTCATTTTTGGGGCTGTTTGTGCATTAAACTCACACAAATGTCTTAGCAGAGTGGTGGTAGTACACCAGCAGTAATTAAACATCATTTGCAGAAAGCATAAATGCTACCACAGAACTTAAAACATTATGCACTCCTTCTAATATGTCCAGGTTTCATTGGAACATGTGCTTTGCTGTGTCAGAAAGAGCCAAGCTGTGTTCAGGATGTTCAGTGCTGACCAAAGGAGAAACCAGACCTCAGGTTTGGCTGTGATTATTAACTCTCTCTGGGAAGGGCAAGAAAATATTTTCAGCTTTCCAAGAACAAGCCAAGAAAGGGAAAGAAAATAACCGAGGTAATTTTGAAATGATGTTATTAGGGTTTTTTTTATAGTTTGCAAAGAAAATTTCAAGATGCTGTGCCTGGTAAACCATCCCTCCAATCAGATGACAACTGAGGAGATTTAAAGCAGGACGTGACATTTATTTGTTAGCTAATACAAGGTTGTGGTTTTGGTTCCCCACACACATCTTCACTGTCCAGGTCTCACTGGGATTCTTTTCCTGTCTTATGTTGGGCCAGGAGTTTTCCCTGACGAGCCTTTGTAGGGGCCCCTGCATTTCTTCACCGTGCTGGTGTGGTGCCATTATCAGAATCCTTCATTATTCTTGAGTGAGTTCCCTTGTTCATTTTTATTTTATGAAGTGGCTTCTTTGAGGAGGGGATTCAAATGGTTAAATCCGCTTTCCCAGGGACAATATGTTACTATGTTTCAAAGTAAGTCACACTGGGTTAAGGGTTAAAAAAGTCCCATACATATCAGAAACTTTCCCATAATTACCAATAATTTGGGAAATCTATAATATAAATCTCTCTATCTATATATATATATATATATACATATATATGTATATATAATATTGTTATATAAAGATTATATTCATATATTGTTGATTGATTGATTGATTTTATTTTGGAAAACAGATTCATACAGCACATGTCCCGGAGGATAACACAAGAACGTGTAATACACGTATTTTAATAAACACACAGGACAAAAAAACTAAAAACACGAAACATGTCATATCCTATCAAAACAATTTACAAACCTAACACCAAAATAGTTGATATTCCTTCCCGAACCCCTCCCCCACCCGTTTGTTCTCACCCTCTCAACCCCCCCTCTCAGCTCCATTATGCAGAAATGACGCCTGTGCTGTAAAGAGAGGGTCAAAGAGTGCACACGTTGGAGTGGTTCACCTGTGGCGTCTGATAAAATCTGCTTGGCTAATTGACAAGCATCCAAAGGGAGTCGGCCCGGCCAAACATCTTTCCATCAGATGCCCTGGCTCTGGCTCCCTCTCCCTCCATCACGGCAGTTAGCAACCAAACCAATAACGAGCCGTGTTCAACAAAAGACATGTCGGTTCCGTATCTGTGAAGTATCTGCTCTTTCTCAACCTCAATGTGCATAAACTTCTCCCCTACTCATTGTTTTTTTTTTTCTTCTTTTTCTTCATTTGGCCTCCCAAGGACTCTCTCCCTGGGTTGTATATTTATCTGTGGAACGACTGATCAGGTTCATTGGAGTGCCAAAGGAAACATGTTGAAAGTTTAAACAGGAGCCAATAATAAGAGGACTTCAAAGCCACATGCCACTGGGTCCCCTACTGGTGACAATGGCCTGGGGACTCATGTCATTGGCCTCAATAGTTCATCTATCACCCAGACCGTGATTTCCCCCGATCCAGTCAGTTGGGCCTCCTCTTGCATCTTGCTTAAACTGATCAAGGGGATAAAAATGCAGCAATTCCTGATTGCGAGCCAGTGTCTGACACGCTTCACTGCCCACACGCACACTCACACTGCCTCTCACACACTCCCTCTCACACACACACTCTCTTGATCTCTATTTGTTCTCTTTTTAAAGACTGAAAGATGTTAATCTAATTGCATGTTGAGCTTGAACGGACAGAATGCTGGAAAGGAGTGTGACAGCGAATTTCCTGCGAACAGAAAGTGAAATATATTTTAAGACTGATTATGATACTGCAAAATAAATAATTGTCATACTCTAATAAAAAAAGACAATGAGAGTCACTCAAAAGGTGTTATTAGAGAATACGGATGTCCCTTAAAAACACAATCTATAGACTTGTTTAGATTTATCAATAGCAGTGCCTGTTATTAATATATTACATATGGTTTTGTGCTGTTTGGAGGACTGATAGGTCACGTTTGTTATTTTGCAGGAGCAGACATGTTTGAGAAGTGGAACCTCATTGATCTACAGTACTAAGCTAGGTCTACTACTACAATTAAAAAAAACAAACAATTCATGCAGCTTATGGACTCAAGGATTAGCATTGATCTGTGCATCACCATGGACATTTCTGAAAATGTATCCCTTTTTATGTAATAATGTTTATGGAAATATTCAGCTTAACTTGCAAGTAATGAGCAGCCTAACCATTTCATCTTTAATTATTAGATATGGCCTGACCAGGAAGAACACTGGGCCCTATGTATAAAACTATGGATAGCAACAGATGACTGGTTCCCCCCAAGTTGGAGTAGTGTTGATGGGAGACCCTCACAGGTGGAGGTCTCGCCCAACAAAAACCCCAGTGAATGATGCCTTCCACCGAGGTCCAGTAAAAGTAATAAATGATGACCGATTTGGCCGTGCCGTAAATTCTGCCGGACAGCCAGATGGATCATCAGGCGTGGGCATGGTCAGGCCAGGCTACTTTAACTAGTGCTCAGTTTCCCCCCGGTGGCTTGGGCTTGTCTGAAATTACGCCAGCAGGTAATCCTGTGTGTCATATCGCTGTTTTGGTGAGAAGGTCTTGTTTTTATGATAGCCATACATTTTCCTTGACTCCCTCTTCCTCCAGTAAGTCTTACTGTAATGTAAACAAGTCTTCTGGAATCTCTGGGAGATTTTTTGACATTTGTTTTGCCTCCAAGGTCAACACTATGCAGCCACTGTTACTTTAAAAGCCTATGTGGTATTGCCAGGCCTAACCTGCATCAGCTTAACTGTAGTTACTTCAGTTCAGCTACAGTATATACATTAAATACATAGATTTTTTATCGTGTGTTTTTTAATCATCATTAGGTTTTAGACTCTTCTTAGCTTTAAGTTAACAAAATACATGATTCCTTATGTGGGGAAAAAAGTGAAACAGTGATTGCCATAGCTGTCAATCACTCATTCAATGTGTGTCTCCAACTATCTGTGTGTCTCCAACTGTCTGTCATGCTAACTGTATCCCTGAGATATTGGTAAATATCTGAGCAGTTGTTTGACTTGGCCATTACACATCCTGTAGGATTGCGTTGAATCCTTTGCCCCACGGCCACACAGTAATCTTGGCTTTATGTTGAAATCTGTAACACATTACAGGGCCCTTTGACAGTGTTATGATAGAATTCCATACAGGATAGGCTGCTCACGAGCTTAGCAAAAATATCTAGCATATGAATATAAAAAATGTATTTCGTAGTCTATTATAGTGTGTGTGGAATTTGGTTGAAATTGTAGTAAAGACTAGGATTTCCAGATACCAGTCGGACTGGCGTGATACATTTTGGAACTACTTTGGAAGTACTTTCAAATCTGGGTATTTTTTCCCTTCTGAAAATATATTTTCACCAAAATGACTTTGGTCCCAACTGCATTCTGTGCCACTCTTTAACCCACATTTCTTGGGAGTGGAATTAAAACCGAGTTGAGTGCAGTTATCGTGCTTTAATTGAAGTCAACACAAGGTAAATCATTTTTGTGGCCATAATTAAAATCTCTCCCCTCCCCCTGTTGTAAAAAACCCACAATATTATGTTCTACTGGAGGCCCGCGAGATAAATCCACGCTGTCTGCTCCGATTCACTACGCCACATTAAATTCTTTTAGATCAATTAAACTTACCAGCTCACTTTACAAGCCACCAGTCTTAATGTTGGCTCCCCTCTCGCTCCAGAGTAGGGGAATACTCTTACAGGGAGCTGTGGCCTGGGAGAATTTATTGAGCCTTCGCCAAATGAACTGGAGAGAGAAGGAAATGCATGAATTAGTCATATTCAGCCGCTTGCATAGCTAGTTTCAGGTTACCTCAGAGTTCCTTCATCTCATAAAAAAAACAACTCAAAAAACCATGGCATTCGCTGTGTGCCACACAATGTCTTAGGAAATATTTTTGTTGTTGTCATTTAACGCTTTTTTTGACTTGACCCTGCAATATTGTGGGGGCTGTTCATGTCCCACTGTTGGTGGTCATTTGGTACTTTAACTTGAACCGAGCAGAAGCCTGTTTGTAAGGTCTGATTTAAGGCTCCTTAAGGGATGCAATTGCTGTGTATACCTTGTCTAACTGCTTGTCTGAAGTTTTCCTCTCTGTATTTTTGGACTGGGTGGTAGTAGGGATGGGTTGAGAGAAGAGAACAGGTGGACTTGGCTCAGTAGTACAGTATGTTACTAGGGAAACCTTTGAACCATGTAGTATGAAAATCTCACTGGAGAGCCCAGAATATTTTCCTCAACTTTGAGGTGCTGTTGTCTCGTGTTTGATATAAGCTATTATTGCTACATTGCTGCTATCCAATAAGCCATCTCTATTGTATTCCCAACTCCCCTTGAATTGTATGTTGTGTATTACACCGCTGCTATGGTATTTGTTTGAACTCTAAAGGTCATTCTCACTCTCTTAATTTTCGCCCTTGGTTATTATTCACATTCACAGACCATTAAACATTTAACGAGCTCTAATCCAAGTCCAAATATCAATTATTTCATATTATAGAATACGTACGAAAAAATAATTATACTGGCTATTGTTATTAGTGAAATAAATTGGACCAGGTGTGTTCCCTAAAGGTGTCAACATATCACACTTTTTGGGGGCTATTCTGAAATTAATTGCTTTAATTTCACTCCCTCAGGGGACTAAAGAGTTAAGACTGCGTTTAAGTCCGACTGAGTAAATTCACTTTATGACACCGCTGTGACATGTGCATCTGTGATTTCACACGCTTAATGTAAAATTTACAGTTGCAGTATTGAATGACACCCGGGGCCAGGGGGGTAACCAGAGCCCCCAGAGAACAAAGCAGGCGTGTTCGGTGAGTTCCCTTCGCGCATGCTTCCCCGGCCTGTAACCCCCCCCCCGCCCCCAACCAGCCCTCCCTTTACAGCCTTGGAGGTGTGATCAGAGCACGACGGCCAGCGTTATAACTGTTAAATAAGAGCCACAGTGGTTCTAATAGCACAAGGCCTTAATGAGGAAAACACATGGAACCAGGGCTGGGGCTGGGGTGATGCTTTTCTCAGGGAGCGGGGGGAAGGAGTGGGGTGGGTGGGGGTGGGATGGTGGCTGAGCCCACAACACCCAGGCATTGGCACTGACCATAGCTTATAGCGGCTTTGGGGGGGCCTCTTGATGTGGTCACATTAGAGAGGTCTCTGTCGTTTTCAGTTCAAACAGAGATTTTGCACGGACGCCCCCGGTGTCATGTTAAAGTGCTTCTCCCCTGGGAACTGATACCCACCCTCTCAGTATTGATTTACTTTTTTAACCTATCAGCCATGTTAGATGATTGAGATTAAGGCCCAGTACTTGTGAGTCATTAGAAGCCTTTAGCAGGTATTGTTTTCCTGGAAACACCAAGTTATTTGAGACATATTACGGCCAGGGAGATTATGATTCTTGCCCACTGTAAAATGGTTGACATTTCACAGTAACCAATGCCACAAAGCCATTTTAAACATGCTCATTATAGTATCTAGGCTATCCATATGGTTATTCTCCTATCACTTAGCTGGCTAAATAAAGTGCATGTCACAACCTCAGGAGCACATTCAATGGCCTGTGTTGCTCTAAGCAGGCGTGAAGGAGGAGAAAGAAGGAGCAGCCATATTTCCTCTGGTCCCCAGTGGAGAAGGTTGATACAGGATCAGATATTTTGTCAACTCTTAAACGGTTAAAGGTTGGACTGAGGTGGGGGTCTGTGGTTACTACTACTAACCTGAGCAGTCCCTCAGTGATATGCCTACACCTGGACCCTGTAGTCCCTGGTCCCAATCCCCACTCTGCCCGCTTCACTGACTCACTGGCCCTCCACCTCAGCAAAGAAGCTGCTGTTATTCCACCACCGAGTTGTAAATGTGCAATAAAAACCTGGCGCGGGCCATATGTGTGGTATGGGTAATGCTCCATATACTTTAATGATACACTGGACCAGGCCATATATTTTAAAACATTTTCTCTCATGTGTGATTCATCAGAGTGGGGGAGGGGAAATCATTTTTTGCTTACCTGGACTGGGTTTCATTCTAGGAAGTTGTTCCTTCCAATCTGCCATTGTTCACTCCCCTTCACAGATCTGATGGGACTGGGTAGGTCCAGACAAATGTGGTGGAGCTGTGGCTTACAAGTGCTGTCTTATCACATCTGTGAAGGGGAGTGAATGAGGGCAGATTGGAGGGACAATTTTCTGGAATGAAAAGCATGTTGGTCAGCAGCATCAGAGACAGTAGCTTTACTTTGAAAGGGCAAACCGGGTGCCATCTACCCGCACAAATAATTAAAACAGGACAGTAAAGATGCATTTGCCGCGGTATATCGTTATTCTAGTACAGCTTCGAGCGTCTCTTGGCCAATCATAATGCTTGGTCGGATCTAACAGTTGTATAATTTATATTTTTTACCATTCGATTCCTGACATCACAAATCAGTTACAGTTGCACGTTCTCCAATCACGATAAGGCACTGGTGAAGTGTGCCCGCCTCAACAGCAAACAATGCTTTGGGTTATGGTATGTAACCCCGCTTCTCTGAAAGAGTGAGGTTCGACATCTCACTTTGGTATATGCACTCCTGCGTACCCTATTCACTGACACCCTATTCAATCATGACTGGAACAGGCCGGGAGCACTTTGCATGGCTGACCCTGCCTCAGCCCAGCCTATAAAGGTTACTGCATTGTGCGCCCATTTCATTCTGTGAACCACCTCTTCACAAGCCTAAAAAAGAGAATACATCTGGTGAGATGTCTTCCTCATCTCCCTCAGAGAACCGGGGTTACTTGCAAAGTTCTCTCAGTCGCCATCTGACTATGGGACATTTTTACAATGGCCTGATTGCCAATGCCCGTACAGAAAACCTGAGTGACTACCTGGAAATGTATCCTGTTCACCCTACTCAATTCCAGCGCCAAGGATCGTATGTGCCAAAGAAGGTGCAGTGACATCCAAGCGGTAGAATCTCACTAAAGTGTGAGGGGAAGCCCGACTGGCTGTAGCACAAACCTCAGAAACAGTGATGGCCTTCAACAGAACCCAAGACATAACAAGTCTTCTAATGGAATGCACCCAAAGGGGGCTGCAGGCTTTAAGGAACTGTACGCTTCGGCAATAGCCTCCACTATACAGTGGGAAGGCGCTATTGGCATAATGCCCTACCCAGTACGAGGTCAGCAAAACACTCACACACAGTTGATCACAACTCCTAAAGCCTCTGTCCATGTAAATGTGTAGTGTGCAGAGAGTGTTCAGACGCCTATCCTCCTGAAAAGAAACGGCGGGGGATGGAAGGAAAACAGCTCAGTCGCACAACCACTGTACATCATAGAAATGAATATACCACTATCCATGCACCCAAGTAGCCTCAGACACATGCGCACGAAACTGTCATGGCTAGGCGAAACACCTCAAGGCATAGGTGAACAGCCTCTTGCCTGTCCACGGTGGGGCACAGTTCGGGATGATACTGAGTCCAGAGTCACAGACAAGGTTTTTCCCTTGGGTCGGTGTGAGAGAGCTTTTGGCGCAATTTATCCAGAAGCCTAGGACGAGCAAGTGTGCCTTTTGTGTGCGCCTGCCTACTAAGGCACTCATGGGCTCACAGGGTTTGGGGGCATGTGAGCTACACCTGGAACAAACAGTGTGCCTATGTGACCTGACGGGATGTCCCCAAGCTGGGGAACAGCCGGACAGCTCCCCGGGCCCCCACGGCCCCTGGGGGTACGCAGGGGAACATATCCCAGTGAGATGTCGAACCGAGTCGACTGAAAGAGTGGCAAGATACAGCCATGTTAGCTTACAAACAGTAGTTCACAAGCTAGCTAAGCTAATAGCTAGTAAACAGCATAAGCTACATCCCCCTGCTGCTGGAGTGTAGACATGTCAACAGATTTTAACCCAGGAGATTCTCTCTGAATATGAATACACATTTTACCAGTCAATATCAGGTAGGCTACATTTTTTGTGAGGAGTATAAATGATTTGTGATATATGATATGCTCTGGGTGAATGTGTACCTAGCAACTTGGTGATAACAGTGTAACATTGATTGGCTGTTCATGGGATGTCAGTCAACCACGAAGGCTACTGTACATGCCCAGTCAGTCGTGAGGAACTGATGAAAATCTATCAAGTAATAAAAGCTGATTTGATTAACTTTACTTTGTAATTATGTTGAAACCAGAGGTATTTTTGCATTGTTGTTCCTCTAGAATCAGGGGTCACCAACCTTTTTGAACCTGAGAGCTACTTCAAGGGTACTGAGTAATACGAAGGGCTATTTGTTTGATACAAACTTCCTGAATAACAAAGTTGCACGGTTCACCTTAAATGATAATAATACATTGTAACATTTATGAACAATACAATTTTTGAACAAATCATGAACTCATGAAAAAAGAACATCAACTCTATAACATTTTTAAATGAAACATTTAAAATAATCACATTTGTACTAGTCAATAAATCTGTAGCATTTGTAACAAATCATCACATCTTTTACACTTTTTGAACAAATTATTTTTCACATTTTTGTACAATATTTGAGTTTAACGTTGCCATGGTGTTTCACTGAAAACATCTATTATCTCTTTCTTTGTCTATTAGTGGGAAGCCTGGCATTGCATGCCTGTCACCAGTGTACTGTAATCTGGGGTATAAATTGACACTGCAATTCTGAGTCTTGTAGATGTGCGTCAGAAAAGGCTTTTTTGTTCTTAATCAAAAAATTCGCAGCTCTAAATGAAGCTTCAGTTGCTTTTTGTGACTTTTTTTACCGGCCTAGTGAAAAAAGACTGCCGTTTGCCCAAAGCTGCTTTTACCTCACGGGCCTTTTCTGCCCGTAGAGCACTGCCAGGTGGCTAGTTAGCATGGAAGCTATTGTGACAGGTAATGAAGTGTCTCTCCACATTGTGCCGCTTTTTCCGTCGCCACAGTCACCCCGCAAATGAGACATACAGACTTGTCTTTCACTACCGTAAAAAATAACTCTTTCTCCCAATCATTGTGAAAATGATAAGTTTTCTTTCGCTTTTCCGCCATGTTTTTCTTCATTTGGAGGGTAAAACGCGCATCTAGCTCCCCATTGTAGCTGCACTCGCTAGCTTGTCTCAGCAAAGAGTGCGCGCGATATTGAACTTTCCAGACAGAGTTCAGAGGTCAGAGTTCATAAAACATTTTTGTTTTTATAAATGTATATTCAATATTGTCATTGCCATCAAATCTATCAATGCAAGTGTTATTGATTCAAAAAGAACATCAACACAATTAAATACAAATTTAATTTAGAAAGAGCTCCATGGTGACTGGTGCTATTTTTAGAACTTTTTTTTTTTGACTCACGTGGTCCCTGTGGGCGACCAGGTGCCCGCGGGCACCGTGTTGGCTACCCCTGCTCTAGATAATGTAAATGCATAACAAAAAGTAATTTCAGTCTGATCCGCACACCTGCATTGGGAGGGCCAAGAGTAGAGTCTCGAGTCTAGCCAATGAAAAGGGAGAAAGGACCTAAAATCCTGCATCCAGGGGGCCAACACCAATCAACCAGGCTGACCCTGCCTTGACCTGGACAATGTCACAGCCCCCCCCCCCCACCACCACCCCACCCCACCCCCATCAACAATGACTAAAGCCAGAGTCCGAAAGAAGCCCTGGATAACAACCACCGTCCCCAGCCCGTACAGACCATGCCTGCCCTGGGATGGCTAACAGCAGCAGACAGCCCAAGCCTCCAGCCTGCCAGAGCCTGCACACCTGGCTAGGCTACAGTAACAGATCTCAGACATAATGCAGCACTGATGAGCAGGGTTAAGATGTGGCTAGAAAAGTTGTCTGAACATACACAGTGATGTTGAAAGGCCCCGACTCCTATGTTTACTGCCTCCTGGTGTATCCTGCTGGTGGTGAGGATGGGACTCATTCGGTTGGCCAATCAGAGGGAACTGATTATTGACGTGTTAGCAGAAAGTAGATACCGAGCAGGGCCCCATTCCAAACCATTTCCAAAACATCCTTTCATGATATGCCATGTGCAAAACACTTATATTAAATACGTGTCCTTCCCTAATTCCTTCCTCTAGGTCGGCCTAAGCACTGATCTCTATGTGACTGAATTGTTGAAGGCAAGGTTTCCGTCCTGCTACTTTCACCAACCCAGCTGTGTAACCTCAGAGATTAACTGCAAGGAAGGGAAGAGGGATGAAAGTATTTGAACAAGGCACCAGGGGGGTTTAGGGGCTAGTAGCTGTCTATGGTTCTGTTGACGACTCTGGCTCTCAAATGTGTGATCCAAGGCCCCTCTCCACCTCCAGTCATGTGTGTGTTCTCCTCTTGTCTGTGTAAATTAACCCCAGGCCCTGTCTGTCTCCCCCACCCTGTCTCCCCCCCCCTCTCTCTCTCTCCACCACTACCATGTGACTCACGCTAGTTCACACCATCCATTCCGTATGTTGATCTTGGCAACTAGGAGGTTTTGTTCCACTTGTGTTGTGTTATGTGTGTGGTTGGTTCAGTGTAATCAGAGCTTCCATTGTCCACAAGTGCATCAGTGTCCCCAGGCAATCAGATCCTAGCGAGCAGGAAGAAGCTTCCTAAACATCGGTTCTGCAGGTGTTTTTGTCTTTCTGATGTCGGAAAAAACAATGGCTCTGCTCCACTGTAGCTGCACACCCTATAGCTTGCCAAGAGTTTAGTTTGGTAACCCTGCCCTTAAGTGATAGCTAACTCTGTCTCCATTATTGGGGGGGGGGGGTGACAAACAGCCAACACCTCAGTGGTAGAAGGACCCTGGTGTGGAGTACTGAGGCTCTTCTTGACTTTGCCATGTCGGGAGCTTGAGCCTTTGACCCTGCAGGGGCAGACTACCTTCAGATGTGGACTGTTCACACGTTTGTCTCAATGTCCTTCACTCGCCGATAATCAGAGAACAGGTCTCGTTTCCCGCCCCCTCTTCCTTCTCTCTTCAGTTTGGCCAGGAAGGGTCTTTCACAGCTCAAGTTGTATGGCCACCCAAAAAGCGAAAGGGGGTCCAAAGTTCCAGACCTCCATTGCTGGTCCTTGGGTTTCCGCTGGGCAAGAGTGGAGAGTAGAGAGAGAGAGAGAGAGAGGGAGGGAGAACACAGTGGAAGCGCGCCAGTTGAGAAACAAACCTGATTTATTATCACCAAAAATCAGCTGCAGATGTCAGCTTACAGCTCCCCTCTGCTGCCAATTAGACACACTCACGCAAAGATCTCCTGAGTCTTAGAAAAGAATAATGCACGCACACATGCACGTATGCCTGCTTTTCTCTAGGACCAGACGCCACCATTGATAACTTCATAATCCAGCATTAAACCTAAACCACCAAGTATTTCACTTTCATGGAATGCTTCCCCTGCTCTCTCTGGGTGAAATGCAATGATGGATAATGATGATGGCCATAAAAAGCATTAGTAATGTCATGAGTAATATTTGGGAGAGAGATTTCTCCCCTAAAGCTTTTTCCTTTAAAAATCGTTTCATTCTTTCTGTTAATATGTGTTATTTTAGGTCATTACTGTAATCACAGAAATATCCTCAGTATTTAGAATAATCTGTCAATAGATTGTAGGATTTTTTTGTTTAGAGGCGGAAGATATGCCATTGATAATGACTCACATAAATCATGAATGGGATGTATGCAGGGCTATTTTTGTTGCTTTTGTAGTGTGTCATAGTATGTGCATGTTCAGTCTGGAGGTTATTTCCAAAACTTGGACGCCATGGTAAAATTCATTACGAACGACTGATCCTAAAATAAACATACTGTTTTTCCAAACCCACCGACACATTTGTGTTTTGGTTTGTGTTTCATCACAATGCAGTGAAGCCGCCATGTTTTTTACCATGTTTATACTGTAATTGTTATCAGCAAGCTGCCGTTGTTCCTCGGAGTCACATACAGTACAAAGGTGTCAGTAGGTTACAGATGTCTGAGCGGCATTTATAATGGGATTTGTGGAATAACATACGGTCAAGTCACACACAGCAAAGCCTTTACAGTCTAACACCAACGTGTCCGAATGGATTCAGTGTTAAAAGGATTCCCAAGTCAGAGTGGAGATTTTGGAATAAACGAGGGGAGCCGAGGTGTGGAGTAGCTAATGGGTTTGGCCCCCTTTGCCACAACACAGGTGAATGGTATCATAATTAAACATGAACTCCTGTTTATGTAGCATAGTAGTCAAATTAGAACAAATGAAAAGAACACTCATGAATTTTGTATTTGAACAAGTATTTATTTGATAAATGAACAGTCAATTTTCATTGCGAGTGAAATAGTGTTAATGATACATATGGCGTGGCGACAATATTGTTTTTTTCCACCACACTCCTAATCAGAGGTTAATTTTTGGTTTACGCTACGTAATGATCCGTGAGCTAAATAATACTAAAGCTGGTTGGTTTGGAGGGCTAATCAAATGTTTATGAAGCGTCCTTAATTTTGACAGATTACTGGTCTTTGTGTATCGCTGTTAGCATCACTTGGCCCTAATGTAAACACCTGACAAGAGTAGCCGGCCTGTTACCAATGGGTGGAATTGTAATAACATTTATGGGATTAACTTGGGGAAGGTGGGGGGTCGAGGGTGGGGGGTGTGGGGACGGGGCTAGTCACCTGATTTATTACAGAGGCAGGTTCCTGCCTAGTGCAGCACTTTTGAAATAGTGTTTAGGCTTTTTTTTTTCTTTTCCCCTCCCTTGTTGGAAGGAGCTCTATGAATAAATACTAGCAGTGTTTTCTGCTTTCCCTCAGGGCACCGTAGTGGACCCCTGGCCGACGCGCACACACACACACACACACACACACACAGTGAGAGATTTGATTGTGTGTGTACTGATAATCAAATAACATGCAAAAATCACAGTATTCTTTATAACAACCCTGGGAGATGTGTTTGCAGCCTGTGGTGTCATGACTTAAGTCCAACCTCATCCTCTCTCTCCCTGCTCTGGCGGCTCCAAGGTTTCACCATTAACTTCACTCCCCCTGGTGACTCATCTGTAAAGTACACACAATGACAATGTCACAGACACAGGCAGGCAAGATTAGCTGGTAATCCACTGCCAATAGGCTTCACCAAATATGACAATGTCGCTGGTTCAAATGGATTCATGTAATTATGGAAAAGTATAGTATTGCTTTTGTTTCAAGTCATTTTATTTTTGGCCCTATTTAGGAGATGGTGAACAATGAGATCATTTGGACTTTCATGTGATTTATGTTATGCTGAGTTAGTTTCTCTCTTATATTGCCTTTTGTGAAGGAATACACATTTTTCCTGCAAATTTGGCTTGTTATTGCTGTTATGTGCAATTACCTTTATCTCAGGAAATGTGTAATATGACTTCCTGCATTGGTACTGTATAGTGTAAATCTACAGTATATTGCCTAACATTTGGGCCATATGACAGAACCCAGTGGACAGAGAATATATTTGAATCAGCGTTTTTATATTCACATATATACAATATATTATATCACAAGATGTATATTATAAAAAAAAAAAAATGTAGTTCCAGTTCAAACTAAAGTATACTCGTTTTCCAGTACAGAAATAGTGGATCGAAGTATCAAAATAATTCAGCTACAACTATATCTAAGAACTAGGGAATGGGTCAAAATGTGTAATGATTACAGAGGATCATTGTATCCAAGAAAATAAAAAAGCTCTCACACACCACAATCAGATCTAATAGCTACATTACAGTCTGGAGTCACTTAAACTCTCCCTTTAGATAAGCCTCTGTTGACCATTTCAGGGAAAAACATTTGTTCCCAAGACAGGCACAGGCGTGGACACATTGTAAATACATTTCATTTTCAGAAACCAACTCTATTAATAGACTAATGGTCAGTTAATCATGTTTGACTTGAGCAGTTGGATGCAGAACGGGTATGATTCCTTTGTCCATTATTCAGCATGGATACTGGTACATCCTCTCTAATGTTTCAGATTTAGCCGGTGTTCAGTCATGAATGGTTTAACATCAGAGCTTGACTATCTATTAAGACCCCTTAATTAGCTGCACATTAGTGCCCACTATCAAACATATGCTCTTTTCAAGTACCGGAAGCTGTAAAACCCCAGTATTTACTTTGTGCACCCCTGTTTGCACCGTTAAAAGGACTAATAGGCATTAATGTGTTTTCCTCAATTGATAATGAGTGTGTTTATCACAGAAAAAGTGCTCATGGGCCGTGATTCTTTTGATTGTAAAACATTTAGAGTGTGAGTTAATGCAGTCATTAGGGTCCACTTAGTGGACAAGAGTCAACTATTCTGTTCCTTCTGGACTGAGAGGGTGCAATCTCTTGATACAGACTTTGCCCTACAGTATTTGTGGATTCTGTGAACAGTAACATTGACATTGTGAGTAATGGGTAGGATGTTTAAGTACAATAATAATGTTGGACAATGAATAATGTTATACAATTAATAATGTTGTATAATTGATGAATTACTAAATGTAAATCACTCACTTTGGAGTCTTAACATCACATGTGCTTATATGGAACTAATCATCTTTTTTTCTGTATTATCTGGCAACCACATTTTGCCTATTATCATCAAAGGCATCATTATATCCAGTGGTATCCCCTGCTGATATCACCTTGTTTGTTGGGATTCTCCACTCACTGACTACATTTTCATCCACATTTTCATCTCACTGACTACATTTTCATCCACAGGCTTTAATAATGAATGAATTCTGAATGTTCTTTCAGAAGAAGCTGTTTATACGGTCTCTAAATGAGTTGAACTATTGAATGCCTCTATAATTATGTCCAAACGTGATCGGTATGAATCCCTTTCAGGAGTGGCCATTTTTCTAGATGACGTCTTCGGGTGGGCATACACACATACTCTTTTGGCATCATAATGGTTTACATCCCTAATATTTGCTGATATTTAGTATATCAGAAGGTATAAACTATCCCTCTTAATGAAATCTCATTCAAAGTGGGCCTGTTCTGGTGACTATATTCAGATTGAGGTGTTTATAAGAGGGTGTTTCATTCAGAATTAAAGTTATTCATGCTTTTGAGTCAGCATGTTAATTTAGCCACTGACTAGTGAGCGTAGAGTGAACTCCCACATGTGTGTTTATACATCTGAGTAATGTATCTATATCTGTAGATATATATATATATATATATATATATATATATATATATATATATATATATATATATGTACATATATCTGTATTTACTGTATGTATATATCTGATAATAGTGGTCATAATGAATAGGTCTACTATTTGAGTGTCTGTATATTGGTAGTATCCATTTGCTGTGTGAATGTTCTTCTTTGTGTCTGTATGTTGTTTTTTTTGGGGTGGTGCCATGAAATTGATAAAGTATCTCATCTTTTGCTGTCCGTGGGATAATAAAGAGGATAATACAGTGTACTGTAGGTCCTAGTCTGCCCTCTGTCTCTGGCAGCCGTCAGACATGAAGGGGTTAAGGAGTAATGTCCATGTCCCTGCAGTCCTGGTTCATGTACAAGACACTGCAGGGTCATTAAGAGCCTGTTAAAAGGGTAAGTCACTCAATGTGGAAATGACTTTGTTACATGGAAACTGAATAGGCACCTTTCTCTCTGGCCCTGAAGAAGTGGTTGATTTCATTTTATATGGAGTGAAACAATGGGTTAGACAAAGCAGCTTTGAGCTCTAATGTAAAGAGCAGTCATCACAGCCGAGGTGAGTGAGAGGGATTTGTATCTGTAACCATGGTATATCCTTGCTGTCGTGTTCCATATGCCAGGGGGATTCAGGAGGGGGGGGGCAATGTGTTTCTGAGGGAGAGGAATGTTCACTCTGCCATGATGCATTTTACGAGAGCGTAGCGCAAAACGTCATCGTACAGCTCCTGGGCCTGGCCCCGGGACTATCCCCCCCTCTCAGAGAGAAAACACACACACTCA
The DNA here is from genome assembly GCF_951799395.1 of Argentina silus. Classification (NCBI taxonomy): domain Eukaryota; kingdom Metazoa; phylum Chordata; class Actinopteri; order Argentiniformes; family Argentinidae; genus Argentina; species Argentina silus. The sequence continues at coordinate 11,694,738 of NC_139662.1, forward strand.
CACACACTCACACACACACACACACACACACGCACACACACACACTCACTCACTCACTCACTCACTCACTCACTCACACACACACACACACACACACACACACACACACACACACACACACACACCGAGGGTCTGGGAGCAATCAAAAAGCTGCAGCATGTTGATGTCTGAGGCCTGTTTTCCTGTGTGTCTGCCTGCCTGCGCCCGTGTATCGGGGGTTCCTACACAAAGCTCCAATAAAATCCCCACTAATGACTCTCTCTCTCTCTCTCTCTCTCTCTCTCTCTCTCTCTCTCTCTCTCTCTCTCTCTCTCTCTCTCTCTCTCTCTCTCTCTCTCTCTCTCTCTCTCTCTCTCTCCCCCTCTCTCTCTCTCGCCCCCTCCCAACCCCTCACCCCCCTCACCCCTGTCCTTGGCACCCAGCTTGCAGATGCACGAAGCGCTGGGCGTTGTTTTTTTTTTTTTTTTTTTACGAGCCTGCTCCGAGCACCCATACCCCTGATGTCATCCACACCTCTCACCTAATCCTGTCTGTCCACTGGGGCTGCCAACTAAACAGACCATAATACTATTGTGGGGAGGGGGTGATTCCCCCCCCCCCCCCCCCCCCCCCACCTTTTCTTTTCATTCGTTTTTTGGGGTGTGAAGAGGGCGGCCCGCACGCTTGGGCTCCTCAAACATGCATAGGGATATTTTTAAAAGCTGTTGCTAAAAATACCGGTCGTCCAATTACTGACACATTAACTGGTTCTCATCTGACACACACACACACACACACACACACACACACACACACACACACACACACACACACACACACACACACACACACACACACACACCGAGGGCGAACGCACAGCGACGACGATGGCGTGTTTTTAGAAACGCCTCTTTCTTTTTAAGAGAGGATGAGAACCAACACTGAGATTGTATATGTTCCTCCGAGCCTCCGAGCTTTCACCCTCGAGACTTCATTAGCTCGTTTGAATGTCGCACGGCTTCCCCAGCGAAGGAAATATTCAATGTGCGCTCACACTCCGTAAATCTTCTTCCACCTCCGCGTCATATCTCAGACCCCAGGTCTGCTTACGAGCAGTAAAAAAACCTGGACTGGGGTGGTGGTGTTGTGTGTGGGGGGGGGGGGGGGGGGGGGGCTTAGACAGACCAACACCTTTTACACACAAGTTTTTGTACATTTCATTTGGAAGAGTCTCGTTTGTGGTCTGACGAGTGGAGTTGGTGTCTTTATTGACTGACTTACTCTTTCACCCCATTTGGACATATGCCCATATAAGGACGAAGCGTCCTTACTGCTTAGCTGTAGTGGCTTACACTACACGAAGATGTGTTTTTTTATTTTAATTATATATATTTTTAGGGCATTTCTGCTTTATTGGGATAGAGACAGTAGAGATTGACAGGAAGGATGGGTGAGAGAGAGAGAGGGATGACATGCAGGATATGTCGATGGCCGGAATCGAACCAGGGACCTTGCGATGATACGGTACGCGCCTTAGTGTGCTACGCCACTGAATACCCCTACATGAAGATGTTTGACTGTTAATAACACCAGTTGGTCTACATGTTTCAGTTGTGTTCATTTTTACATAAGCAGCCATTGATTTGATTTCATTCATTTGACCTTTATTTAGCCGGGCTAGTCTTCGAGAGAGACTGCTCTGTAACAGCAGCCACCATAATTACATATCAGATAGTCATGCTTTGATAGATGCCAGACATATATACTCTCACTCTCACTCGGTGGGAAAGAGGAATACTGTACAAAGCACATCCATTGGTCATAGTTTTTCCACCATGTACTGTAGTTATTGTTGTCTAAACATTCCCTTCCAGACACAGCACCGGGGGCCACAAGTGTGATGAATGGCTGCCGTCCCCTAATCAGCCCAGGGAAATCAACTCTCTCTTTCACACACACGCACACACACGTGCGCACACACACACATTACAATTACATTACAATACACAATACACACACACACACACACACACATACACACGCACACACACACACACACACACACACAAACTGTCTGAGACCGGATCACTTTCACAACCCCACCACGCAAAGGAGCTCTGTCCTCTTTGCAACCACTGTGCCCTCTGACCTCTCCAGTACTAGAGGAGAGAGGGAAAATACTGTAGAAGGAAGAGAAGGAAGGAAGACCGAGGCAAAGGGAGAGAAGGAGGCGTGATCCCATTCTTCATTCCGTTCCATGATTTACAATGAGCCTATCCTCCGATTTCTACCTCCAGCAGCCTCCTCTGCAGGACCTACAACTGCTGTATGGGGGTTTCTGATTGTTGTACAGCATCTGGTCCCTCCTGTTTTACATGACCTGATTTCATTCTTTTGGGGACTGCACCAGCCAGCTGGCAAACATCACCCAGGCTTCATTCATCCTAAAAACTATTGTTTTGTCTTGTCTGTGATATTTCACGGTAAACAATTGCATCGTTGTTCCGTTTCCTGGGACGACGCACAACGTAACATCACATTACAATGTTCTACACATTTTTCACATCACTGTTTCAGTCGGCTAAAGAGTTAGCTTTCATTCCCAGTTTCTAGACTAAAAGGCAAAAACTAAAACCTCGCTCTTCATGCTTCATTACATTCATGTTAATATCGCATTGATCTCTGCTATGAGTCACCCCGAGAAGTCTATCAAAACATTGGCTTGTCACCCAAAACTGAAGACACGCACTGCGAACATTAAATCCATGTATCAAAGTCTTGGATGAGGCAAGCGAGCGTGTTGTTTACCTCCTTCAGGGCCTTTGAGGCTGAAGCGTCTGTGGCCTCAGCTACAGGTGGAAAGCAGTTGTTTGTTGTATCGTGGCTGTGAATTTGAGGGAATTGATGCGTGTTATTGTAAGACACCACACTCAGACAGTGAAAATAAATGTGCGCAGTATGTCAACAAACTAAAATGAAAAAAATGTCAACAAAGCTGTCATACTTGTTTAATGGTTCGCCTTATTCTGATAATGACATAAATGACGACGATGATGATTATAATGTTTATGATGATGATGATGAAGAAGAAGATGATGATGATGATGATGGTGATGAATAGCTGGTAGAACAGCTTTAACTACCTATCTTTCAGGACAGTATTTTGTCTGCCAGGAGACAGCATTTCCAGACACGCAATTTTCACCTCATTAAGAACAGCGTAATGCAGCCTGCTCTTTTTTCACAGACACTCTGCATTTCCAAATAAACACGCACACACGCACGCACACACGCATGCATAAACATAAACACACACACTAAATTCCAAACACTCCTCCTAGCCCTCATAAACAGACAGAACACACACACACACACACACACACACACACACCTATACGTCTTGCATGTCCAGGGGCCATGATCTATGTGGGTAAGTAGGTAGCTAATTACAGAGGAAATGATCCTATTCTATACTTTGAACAGGATCCAGCTCGACTCCATTAGGTGGCATATGTCCCTCACACTTCTCTCAGTTCCCTGAAAAAGTAACCGTACAACTCCAACACGTTTTCTGACCTTGGTGCGTGGCCTGTGGTTTATAGATGGATGAAAATGAGCTTTAGAAACCTAGCTTTAGCAGTTTCCTGTCTTCTACATGAGATACTGTTGATGTTTTTGTCTGCCAAAACAGGAATCTGTTCAACGTCAAATATAAACAGGTGTGTGTGTGTGTGTGTGTCTGTGTGTGTGTGTGTGTGTGTGTGTGTGTGGGGGGGGGGTCTGTGTGTGTGTGTGTGTGTGTGTGTGGATGGGTGGGCGGGCGGGCGGGCGGGCGGGCGGGCGGGCGCGCGCGCGTGCGTGTGTGTGTGAGAGAGAGAATAATAGAGGGAGAGGCTGCTCTTCTATGCCTCAGCCAGCAGTGTAGAGCTGGTAGAACATCTAAGCATAGAGGAAAGCCTGCCACAAGATGCTCATATGACTCTCCACAATCCTCTCCGTCTCCCTCATTCATTCCCGTATAGGGTGCATACCAATGATAACGAAACCTTACTAGGTCAGTTAGCTCTCTTGCTAACTACACCTCTTGATTCAAGATTTCGAGTCACGAGATTCAACCTGTGTGCATGAACACAGCACTCTTTACTCTAGCAGCCCGTTCAAAGCCGAGGCAGTCAGCCCGGTCATGTAATGACATTTAACTGTCATTGAGAGCTGGGCATGACTACTGTACTTTCATCTTAGAAATTAAAGTAGGAGGGTCAATCCATTATTCCATTATTATTGACAGAGTGGTGGTTCAATCACTCTACTTGTCTACTTGAAATTGGGAGATATCGGTGGCTTATCGGTGGTTCTCAAGCACTAAAGTCACAGAGCTGTTCTTTATCGGGCCTAATCCAACACATGCTGTCTCGTTCCAGCTAGCCATGTTTTTGTTAGGATACAGCACTGCATCATGACTCATGTTCACACAGTCAATGTTGAAGTTGAAGTTTAAAGTGCTTTTTTATCAAGGTCACAATACACTCTACAATTTATACAAATATACAACAATAAGAATGTGACAAAACTAAAGAAAATTAAAGTTCTGAATAAGACTAGTTAAAAAACGTATGTTTTTAGGATTGATATAGGGACACTGTCTCTAAGACCAAACCACAGACCCCCCAAAAAGTAAGCCAAGGAAAAAACTCCCCAAAGGGGAGAAAAATATAGGGCACAGTGGCAAGGAAAAACTCCCTGGGAGGAAGAAACCTTGAGAGGAACCAGAGACCAGGGAGGACCCATCCTCCTCTGGCTGATCAGGTGCTGAACAGCCAACTAATGTGGAATATGGTATGGTGCAGTCTCCTTCCTCATTAGATGGAAGGCCATGGCTGGTAGGTAAGGCTGGAGAGGAGATCGGCCATGTAGGGTGGCGCCAACCCACAAAGACCCTTAACGGTGATAAGGAACACTTTGAAGTCTGCCCTGACCTTAACGGGAGACCAGTGCACTGACTTAAGGACAGGGGGTAATGTGTTTAGTCCTTCCAGGTCTGGTCAGGTGAGTTTTGAACCAAGTGGAGATTGTGAATATCTGTTTTAGTAAGACCAGATAGGTAATCAAACCGAGACTTGTCATTGGTGTTTTTGCTAATTTCCTTAGAAAAATAAGGAAAAACAACATGTCACTGTCTGCAATGTACACAACGGTATCACAACTTACATCCCTGTTTAACAAGCAACAGCCGTGGTGACATTGCATGCACAACATTGCAATACTTATTGGTCAGTGAGCAGTGGGATTCATCTCCAGCCCATTAGTCAGTGGATAAAAGACGACCTTGCCAGCGATACAGTATGAGGCGTTCGGGAAGCTCACCCATGGCGATGATGCTGTCACACCGCAAGTCCCCTGATGTGAGGAAGCGCGCGAGTGTCAGGAGGTGGATCAGGAGACGACCTTCCCACCAGCACATCCAGAGAAACCTCGTCCACAAGTAATTTAGCAGATCACCAAAGCAACTTACAGTACAGTGGATGCATCTATTGTTGTATATATGGTCCCAGTAGGAATCGAACCTGTGACCTCAACGCTGCCAGTGCCATGCTCGACTGACTGATCCCCATAGTGTGTGAGTGAGTGAGTGAGTGTGTGTGTGTGTGTGTTGTTGGCAGTGCAGGAGTACGATTGTAATAGTCATTGCAAGCCATGTATGTTTGTTTCGATTTAATGTTTGTGTGTGTGTGTGTGTGCGCGCGCGTGTGCGTGCGTGCGAGTGCGTGTGCGTGTGTGTGTGTGTGTGTGTGTGTGTGTGTGTGTCTACGTTGTGTACAATCCATCAATGACTATCATCGGTTGACCTTTGTTTGATGACTTTCCACCGTGTCAGAGTCCCAAACGATTGTCTACCGCTCAGGAAACCACGTCTGGCGGCTGAAGCATGTGACAGCGGAGGTGGCAGGTGCTCTCTGGGCCTTGACCTCTTTCTCCCGCACTGGGGAAAAGTTACATACGCCCCAAAATGAAAGAAGCAAAAGAAAAAGAAAAACGTCGCAAACTAAAGAATCTACGCCTGTGAATGGCGAAGCGAGTGGGAGGAGTCAAAGGAAAGACTCTTCGTGAGTGAATGGCGGAGAGAGTGGGAGGAGGAGGAGGAGGAGTAGGGGACGGAGGAGTCCATTAAAAAGAATCTGAAAAAAAAAAAAGAGAGGAAAAAAATCCCCACAGCAGCACACAATGCCATCGCCGGGGTTAAGTGCTAGGATTTCAGCCGATGGGGATTTAGGGGGTCCCGCATTTAAGCCCCTGTCCGTCCCCCCGTCCCCATCCCCCCCATCCCCTGTCCCCACCACCAGCGCAGGCCCCCAGTCATCTGCCATAATCAGAACGATGATATGCAGGCCCATTAAAGGAGGGAGCTGCTGACATGCCACACAATAGCTCCTCACAGCGCGGCCAGGAAGCCTGCCCATCCAGGTGCACTCCCAAGCCACTCAGAACCAGAGCCAGCGTGCTCTCTCTCTCTCTCTCTCTCT
>NC_139662.1:11706237-11726237 GCF_951799395.1 Argentina silus
ACAGAACACGAGACACGGCGAATGACAGCTAATGTGCCAAGTACTTGACAAAATAGAATGAATACTCATCTCCTCTCAACACATGGCAAATCGGTCATTGTGTGGCTTCTGAAAAACCTACAACGGACAGCAGCATCGCAATTCAATAAAGAGTTTTATTAGTGTACCAGTAGGCACATTTCCTCTTGTCTTGGAATGACGTTTCGCAATGATTCATTTGGTCCACAGATGAGTCTCCATTCCAAAGCAACAGAGGCTGAACAAAACGTCAATGAAACCCAGCACTGCAGTGATGAGCAATTAGCATTAACGCATGAGCATACACCGGGCAAAGCAGACAAACTCCCCCTCCCAAAAAAACTAAACGTTTTGTCTCCACAAGCATTAAGAGCTTTAAGATCCCCGCCCAAAGCTACACCCAGGTCCCATCTCTCTCTGTTCGAGAAAGAGGGTTTATTTGGACTCCTCGTTGCCAAGTCAAGAAGACGAGAGAGAGGGCCAAGTGGTAACAATTTGAAGCGCACGTCAATACCCCCCCCCCCCCACACACACTCACACGCCCCCCTCCCCTGCCCCCACTTTAATACGGTGCCGGCTTCAAACGGATACCGTGGGTGTTCCGAGCGGTAATGGAATTGTTCAGCATGCTCTGGGATTTAGCATCTGCTCCCCTCGGAAAAGGCAAGAGGAGGATGACAACCTGTTAACTTCCAGACTGTCTGCGTGCATTCTCACACACACACTCACACTCACACACGCGCTCACACATACGCACGCACACGCACACGCATACGCACACACACGCACGCACGCACACACATGCACATGCACACACACACACACACACAGACTGATTCTCATGGTTCCTCCCACCTGAATGACTGCACACACACACACACACACACACACACACACACACACACTCACACACTCACGTACAAAAATGCATTCACACACACTTGCATGCGCACACACATGCGCACACACATGCACACTCACGTCCAAAAATGCATACGCACACATTTGCATGCACACGCACACACACACACAGCATTGTTTTCTGGTGTTTTCTACTCTGTTCTGTTCCCTGTTCAGTCTGGGCTTCGTCTCCTGCTCAGGAGCCCTGTGGTCCTGGAGGGAGGGAGGGAGGGACGCCACAATGAAAAAAGTGTTTATGACAGGAACGTCTACTGTTACTGAGACAGAAGACACTGTTCTGATGTCACATGCTGTACGATCCATCTGCCTGAGGCTGGATTCAACACCGTGTCCCATGATCACACCGTACCCATGAAGCAGCGGCATAGCCATCGCCCTGCCAAGGACGACCAGGCATCGGTTTGGCGAGGGTGACACTAAGGGCAGCGAAACCCACTGTGCCATGCTGACCACAGGCCCCCGCTCCCTCTGACCCAGGAGGGCAGGCTTTCAACACTCTCTCATCTGCTTCTGAGGCCAGCATTCACTCCACATACTCTCCATAGCCAGCCAGCCAGCCACACACACACACACACACACACACACACACACACACACACACACACACACACACACACACACACACACAGACACTCACACATACTCACACACACACACACACACACACACACACACACTCTCGCACACACACATATTACAATAATAATAATAATAATAATAAAATAATAATAATAATAATAAGCTTTTATTTATATACCACCTTTCATACATAAGAATGCAGCTCAAAGTGCTGTACAATACTGTGCAAAAGAAAGAAAAAGGAACAGATTAAAAAACGAGAACAATGAACATGTACACACACATATACACACACACACACACTCACACACACACACACACACACACACACACACACACTCACACACACACATACACACACACACACACACACACACACACACACACACACACACACACACACACACACACACACCTATAAGGGAAGACAAGTCATCTCAAGTGAGTCAACTTGTGTGTTGGTTTGACCCTCATCCTCTACGTTCTCCATAGTAATGATGGAGTTTAGCTGTATTTTGGAACTATATTTCTCAGAAACATGTCTCTCTGTGTTTTCTTTCCTATAAGAAATGTTTGGGAACAATTTACGAGTGTATATCCATGAACCACACATGACCTATCTATGAACAAGACTGTAAGTGTGATATATTAGCTACATAAAGTCTTATTAATGCTTCATGAATGTATAAGATAACAGCAGATGTCTGTCATGGGCGACATTCCACTGCCATAGGGCATCATGAATAGACCTAAGAGGCCTTGTGAATGACACCTTATGTATGATTAAAATGTCACACATATATAGCTCCCATGACCCATAGAGTCATTAGTCTAGTGATACTGTATGTAACATATTCATTGTTTTATTGATAAACTAGGTTGTTTTGGGGTTGTTGTATTTTTTAAACCAAGCTTAATATAAATACATTCATGAAGCATTAGTGTGTCTACTGTGCGCCTACTGTATGTAGCTCGACAAATGTACTTGTTGGAAGTCGCTTTGGATAAAAAGCATCTGCTAAATGTCAAAAAATGGAAAATGGAATTGTATTAGTTCACACTTCTAGGATATACACCTCATGTCAATCTTTATAGTGCTTTTATTTGATGTTCTTGAACAGACAAAGGGTAAGAGAGGAAGTCATGAGTGTGTGTCAACAGATTCAAACCGACACGCCATCCTATTCTCCCCAGTGGTGGGCAGCGCTGCCCGCTTCGCCCGCCACCTCCGTCTGAGGTACTACAGTTACGTTACACGGTGTCTTGTTGCCATGTGTTTTGTTTTTCACAATTTCTTGGGTTCTCTTGGCGACACGAGTCGCTAAGCTGTGCCCGGTGGCTTCGTCGTCTCTTCCTCCTTCTTCCTCTTCGCTCCGACATGTGACACCCCCCCCCCCCACCGGTAGGTGCTGTGAGATGTTGGGATGTAACATCTCCTCTCAACAACACCTCACCACCTATCCCCTCACCACCACCACCACCACTACCACCACCACCACCACCACCGTTTGGTCCTGTTAATTGCCCTGTCATGACTCAAACATATCCAACGTCAATATTTGTGCAAATGTGTGCTGTGAAGGTTTCCAACCTCTCTGCATTCGCCACACTCCTTCAACAAACAGACACGGCTTCTTTTTTTTTTTGTTGGTTGGTACATTTCAAACCTGCATCACTTTTTTCAAACATGTTCTCCCCGCCCTGCACGCTTACGCACACGCACACACACACGCACGCACACACACACACACACACACACACACACACACACACACACACACACACACACACACACGCTGGCAATGATCAAGCTCCTAATTAAGGTGATGTCTGTCTCCGAGAGAGAGAGAGAGAGAGAGAGAGAGAGAGAGAGGGGAGAGAGAGATTGGTACAACTTTAACGTCGCCATGCCCCCCCTCCCGCCTCCCCCCGCCTCCCCGCTGCCCCCCACCCCTCACTTCATTTGCAGCGGGAGGCCCCTCCACAGGAAGTGGCGGTGAGCCCTGGGAAGCGGTGTTGTTTTTGATGTGTCGCCGGGGCCCCGGCCCAGAGCCTCTCTATTAATCATCCTGTCAGCCGGGGCTAACGCAGGCAGCACCTCTCCTCCTCTCCTCCGCAGATGGACCGCTTCCTAATGAACCCCCCCCCCCCCTCTCTCTCTCCCCCCCCCCACCCCACCACCACCCTCCCAGTGCAAAAATAAACAGGTAAATAAGGAAGCCGAGACCCCAGTAGTTTCTCATCTGCCAAGGGGCCGGAGGAGAGAAAAGAGTCGCGAGCAAATTGCAAAATGTTTCGCCACGTCTGTTTTCGCGACTACCGAGCGGGCGTTCGTGCGCTGAGCGCCCAGATGTGTTTATTAGTCTTTTGTAGGGTTGGTGGAGTGTTCATTTTGTCTTATTTGTTTTTGTGTTGATGTGGTGTTAGGCTAACATGGAGTGTGCGGCAGGCTTTCGGCCGAGGACCTGCCTACTACTGAGCGAAGGGTTGGATTCACATGTGTTTGGCCAGGAGTGGCCCAGTCCCCATGTTCCGCTGTCTCTCTCAGGCCGTGGTTCTGGAATCCGTTGGCATTGCCTGTGGGACTCACTGTCCTTGTTTGACTTGGCATGATGAGCCTCTTACTAAAATGCATCACCATTTCGAAAACCTGTCAACAAGACATTGAGAGGGACGGATGCCACCATGAGTAGATAGATTGTAGCACCTCAGTGTACAGACGGAGGACATACTGTTTGTGGTTCTTTGTGGTTCATGCTGGAACACTGAACACACCCTTTCCACCACTGAGATTAAAGATAAAATAGTGAGCGAGTGTAAGAAGATAAAATCGTGGGCGAGTGTATTCACGTGGTGAGTAACCTTTAGTCTTAGACCTGAGGACTGGGGTTAGCTTCCTGAGCAAATGTCTAGGCTTTAGTGCAGCAGGCTAACACAGTCCTGAGACCCCCGTCGGTCACACATGCTCGATAGTAAAGTCAGTATCAACGTCACTACCAAACTATTTTGAAGCAGTTCCATGTGCTTAGTGAGACAGAACTAAAGTACCTGGTACTGTATAAACAATTTCAAAAGTCTTTTTTTTTTTTTTTACATAAATAGTTACAGGATTGGCAGGTAGGTTGGCCAATACATTTGTCATAACCTCAGCATTTGTTGACAATTTAAATATTGTTAATGAAGAAAAATAATTTTGAAATCAACAAATGTGAAGGAAAAAACCATCAAGGACATGTTTACATTTCATATCCTAAATTGATGTTGAAAGGGTATTGGTTCTTGACTCTGCACTCCAGAGTAAAGCCTTCTGAGCTGCCCTCAGACTTATCCCCCATACTGTCGCTGAGGCAAGTGTGTTAGACCGGGCAGACCTGGATGAGTATCCCTTTTTAGCCATGACCCATCTGCCATGCTAGGCTAACCTGAAAAGGATACACTTGGGCTATATCATTAGCTGATGAGGAGCATAGCATTAGTCCTAGCTCTGGGCACATACCTGTAATAGAGCATACCATTGGTCCAAGCTCTGGGCACATATGGTTGGACATGAAACAATCGTATTACTATTGTGTTTGATGCAGAACTTGTATACTCCTGTCATCGGAGCTTTCAAGAAAGTGGTTGAATATCACTCGAAATCTGTCACTGGAAAGGAAGACTGCATGTTCAAATGTAATAACATGTCATGAATAGCTGGACTTCTTGCCATTGCATGTTTGCTAAATCTACATTTCGCTATTAGATATGTTCATGTGGATCGTCTTTTACATTGTTATTGATTAAAATCGTTTCAAAGCACACATGTCGGTTTTCACCATGCAACTGTTGAGTGATCTGAAGTGCACATACAATATACAAATCCACATTTCGATAGATGATGGCCTATTTTCTTGGCGTACGGGCCAATTGTAATACTCTAATTGTTCGGAAGTGAGCTTTTATTTGAGTTTCGTAAGCACCTTGTTTGGTTATTTAAAATCACACGATTGCATTTTTTTTGTCACAAATGTATATTTTGAGGTTTCTGTCACATTATCTAAAACCTATTCAGATTGTGTTTACAACTTTATGCGCCGAGGAGCAATAATAGATGGTAATGATAATTAATAATAGGCTACGACAATAATAATAATAATAATAATAATAATAATAATAATAATACAATGATATTAATTCAACAATAATACTTCATTAGTTGTGTTAATTAATGTGTATTGTTTAAGAGCATAAGCCTAACACAAAGATGTTGTTGTTGATAACGATGATGATGATGAAATTAGTAAACAGACGTGGGATTTTTTTTTTACTGAGTCAATAATTACGTTGTTTCGTTGTGAAATATGACAGCGTGTTTCCCCCTCACCCTTAGTAGCGTGAAAGATTACGATTGTGATTTCCAGTGTCCCTGTAGACAGTTTGATTGATTACATCATATTAAGGTCATTTCTACATTGGGGTAATTTTCTCTTTAGCCCCCGGCACTGTTTGGCGTGCATTTGTGTGGCGGTGTTGTGCCGACTCGTCGCTCCTTTGATCTTTAGGGATATGGATGGCAACATTAACAACAGATTAATTAAAACAACAGTAATGATGGTGTAACACGATGCAGTTATTGTGGGATTTCAAAAAAAAATTATGTATATATATATATATATATATATATATATATATATATATATATATATATATATATATATAACTTGTAGGCCTACATTCACAAGCAACGTATGAGCACATGCAGTGTAACTTAATAATTTATTATTATTATTATTATTATTATTATTATTATTATTATCTAAATGTGGTCATGGCCAAAATAAACGGATAAGATAAGACGACAAGGCCTCTAGTCGTATGATCAATGAGAAGAAATATATTGAATTGATTTGATATCTGGTTTGACTGACAAAAACAGCCTTTCTTCAAAAAAATTATTTTAAAGAACAGCTTAGACTTATTATATTACAAAACATTCGTGAAACACTGAACAGGCATTTTAAGCCACGCATTTTGATAAGACTCTCCAGAACCAGCGAGCTAATCAAACGGAAGGCCTAATGCACGTCATTGATTGTCAACTGACAGTTCTGGAAAGATTTAGAAACCAGGTGTAGGCATGCATTAATGTATTTATTCCATGTAGGCCTACTGGCGCGTGGGCCCAGACCACGATAGCACCAAGAGATCGAAACAAGTCTCAACCCATGCATACTGTAAGTAGGCATATTCCACATTTGGTTGCTCTAATGCAATGTGTTCAGCAAAAAATATAATGCTTTTGCGTTATCGAATGATATATGGATTACTGTTTTGCTTACTTTTTCTAACAATAGGCCTTAAAAAATAAAGAAATGTGGACTACTGTCTTCTTCGGGGTCTTTATCGATTAAGTTGATCATTCTAGAGCATTTCCCCCGACCATTTTATGATGTCCCTACAATAAAAAGCGGATATATGGTCCCTGCCCTCTAACCTTGGTATATCCTTCATATCAGTATATGGCACAGGGTCTATACTAACTGTCTCTGGCGGCGCGTTGACGAAAAAAAACGACCGAAAGAAGTGTCTCGGATTAGCGGTCAGATTTCTCATTTCCCATAGACGCCCAAGGTCTTGAACCCAATTAATGGCTAATAATTACCTAGGCAACTTCACTGTGACCGCTTTTGAGACTTCATTAGCCCGAGTACAAAAGAGGAACCACGGCAGCGCCAGAGGTACTCCAGTGCGTCAGCCAAAAGCCCCGTCTCGGAGAGGTCTGCTCCTCACTTAAGCAACTTTAGAGGAAGGAAATATCTCATTGATTTGCAGGTGATTGTATATAGGCTATTCAGGCCTTTGTCCAATACAATCATTCAACAAAATTGCAATCTCCACATTTAGCAAAGTATGCGTTGGGACTAGCCTTTTTTTTGTCGCTGACTATATCGGCAGTGTCAACGGTCACTATTGTTACCTTGTTGCACAGTTGCGCAGGCCCTTCAGTCACAATAGCGCCGTCTAGGAGTGAACGTGTGTGTGTGTGTGTGTGTGTGTGTGTGTGTGTGTGTGTGTGTGTGTGTGTGAGAGAGAGAGAGTGAGAGTGAGAGAGAGAGAGACATACACACACACGCACGCACGCACGCACTCACTCACGCACACACACACACACACACACACACACACACACACACACACACACAGAAATGGGGAAGCTGCTGTATGTGGGTGCAATCTGGAGTTCCACCACCCTGTAGTTACCATGTTTACTCTCCCATTACATTGACTGTGGCAGAATTACAGTTAGCAAATTGACAATGCTCATATAGTTCACAAAGCAGTCCACCTTTTGATGTCTTCTCACTGCTCTGTCCGAAATCCTGACTGGGAGGTGTTTTATTTCACATATCTAATGTGCGGCGATGTTATCTCTGCGTAACGTATAATCCCCGGCCCTTTTCCACCGTGGATAAAGGTTCGGTTTCAGCCTGTGTAGAGGAAAACTGCACATGGACCACAGACCACACCAATCCCATGTATTGTTAGTTCTGTGCCTGCTGCGTCACGCCTGATCCCCGTTCTAGCTCTAATTTCTCCCAAGCTTTCCAGTAACCGATGATGGGTTGAAACTGAGCCTGCATGAGTAAAGCCTCAGGCCTACTGAAGATGATGATGGTGATGATGATGATGATGGTAGTGATGATGATGATGATGATGATGATGATGATGATGACAACCACCACCAGTGTCCATATAGAACATTCTGATTACAACCATTTCCACCATCGTCATCATTCATGGATACCAGATAAATAAATAATAATAATAATAATAATAATGATGATGATGATGATGATGATGATGATGATGATGATGATGATGACGATGATAATTATTATTATTATTATACAATTGTGTTATTTTCGGTGTTGTTACCAACAACTGTTACCACCCAGGCTACTTCAGCCATCAACCTACCTCCGACCCTTGAGGAGCCTTTTCTCACACTGTCTAAATATCTCCAATAAATTCGAGCCAATCACGTTAGTCTCGTGGCCAGTTTATTTCAATTAACTTAAACTGGAGTTATACATTAATTCAATGCTCGTGTGACGACTGAGCATGTACATACAATAGGCCTCTGCATTCAACAAGCTTATCCAAATCGAGGACGACAAATCCCTTTTAGTGTAAGTCGGAAGTGCATGAAATTTGTCTTGACATTACTTACTCAATGCCCATTATTGACACACCTGTGAGGCCCATAGGATCAAGATGCAATGATTAATAGCATAGATACATAATAAATAAATAAATACACGTTTGTCTATCATAATTCTCGCCGCTCTCCATTTAACCCAAATTTCTTGACTAATTACATATTGTAAAGCCGTCCTGTCGATGAAATTAATATCCATAAACGGATATTGCTGAGGCCTGGGTTGCAGCACACCTCTCTTCCGGGGACTGGGCCAGCATTCTTCCTTTCCTTTGCTAAAACCGCAGGAAAATGGCAACAATCTGGAAAGAAAATACTCCAAAATGCGGGGTTACACAGCCGTCACGTTTCCACGAGCTCGTAAAAGGCAGACGTTTAAATGACGCAGAAAACTATTCCCCAATGAGCGAGTGTTCAGGAGCAACACTTTTCTTTACAAGCGTAATCACAGTTAATTGCTCTTAAAAAGGTGTTGCACCATATGAAATAATTTGTCCAGCCCAATGCGAGGGAGAAATTAGGTGCAGGTTTAAATTGTTTTGGAGGGATGGGGAAACCATTCTTGAAAGTGAGAATAACTGCATGTTGAATGGCCTTTTTCAGTTGTCCTTTCACTTAGGGTGCAGGAAACTGTATCGATATACAATCGATTGAGACAATAGCCTATTGATATCCTTGTCCCCTATTACGCGTTCACACAATACGCCTGGAGTAAAAAAACAATATAGGTCATATAAATGAATACTCACCTCACGATAATGGCTATACATTTTCAGTCCGTATTTTGTCTATGGTTTCAGAAACAATATGTGTCCAATGTACAGAAATTGTTTGTATGATTCTGTCCCACTAGGCTATAGGCTATTGCTGAGGAAATCTAGCGATAGCCACAATGACTCATCCAAAACGCAACAAGAGACTGTTTTTGTCGAAGAAAAAAACGTGTATCTCATGCTTTGATTTTATGGTTAACTTGCATTGCTTATTGAAACAATTGGTTGATCATTTAACATACGCATAGGCTTAACTGATCAATTATGTTTGCATGTTGGGGATAGACGTGTAGGCTTACTGATGCGTAAAAATAAAATGAAAATTATATATATTCTTTATCAATGATTATGAAAATGCATTGCACGGAATAAAACAAAGTTGGTTCAGAATAGGCATATTTTGTATTAAATCTATAGGAGTAATAATAATAATAATAACAATAATAATAATAATAATAATAATAATACTAGGCTAATAGTACTTTCAATAATAATGGATTTGATTATGTAATATCGAGGTATCCAAATTAAAAGTGCTAAGTGTTTTTGTCTCAGCGTTCCCTCAAGGCTTTGATCCCTCCCGTCGTCCCACGGGAGTCAGTTCACCGTCTGAGCGGGTCTATCATCACAGTCGCTTAATCGACATCCGAGGAGGCACCTATACTCCCGTTTACAAATCGCAAATGAGCCGAGTCTCCATTCAATATGTCATGTAGGCCTACAGTCGCCCTGAGATCAATAGGCCTATGATATGATCATATCAAGTAATTTTGACATTAATTTTAATTCTGACATTTTTCCATGTGTTATTATTTTAGGTCGTGAAACAATCTATTTAGACATTTTAAATCCCTCATGGTTGGCTATCTGCATGCCGTATTGGGCTATTAGCGTATATGCAAATTGTGTTATTATCTATACTCACATATGCGTTGCAATAACAACAATAACAATAATAATAATAATCGTAATTGTTATAATTAATATAATTATGATATTAATAATTGTAATTACAATTATAATGACTACCAAGTAAATGCATGTCTGATTATGATCATTCAATTAATATGAAATGTGAATGCAAACAATGCATGATGCAGAAAAAACAAGCCTTTGTTTTCATGTAATTTCAATGATTTGTTTGACTAAGAAATTGCTATCTTCGTTGCCTAAATTCTACTTACAGTTTAGTCACACGTGCATCACTTTATTTGTAAACTACTTCCGAATAGAACTAGACTATTCATTTGAAAAATATATTGGAATGTTTGCTTTGCTGTTATCAATTTAATACTAAATATTATATTTGTATAATATTTCATAATCGTAGGCCTAAAAGGCTTGTTTATTTCAGTTAGCTGCTCATGTTACAGCCTAAAAGCTCAGGTATACACTCTCAACATTCCCTCTCAATATGCAGACGGCGAGCAGCACACGCCTGTTGTTCACACTGCACGTCCCAATGCCATTCATGCGTACGTAAAACAGGTGTAGGCTGAGGGAAAAGTCATACTTACATTAGAAATTCAGACCCTATTTCGCCGAGGTTAACTGAATCGGTGTGTCAGTGGCACAAGGACGCTGGATGGTTGCATTCGTTGCCTTTTGAAATAGGAAGTCCTTCCATTATGCACGGGGATATTTGCAAAAACAAAGCATCGTTTCAATTAAAAAACAACAACCTTTGACTTACTGTAAACGTTGCTTTAGAAACACGATGCATCGAAACTGACACGGCTCCTGTCCCCACTCCGTGTCTCCTGTACGGAGAGTAGGCTTCAGCATGCGTCAACAGCTGCTGTTTGGCTTGGGGCAACGTATGAAACGTTGTGTTTGCATACAGAGAGCTGTATCATAAGTGCAACTGCAATTGAGTCTTTACCTACTTATGCATCTGAATTAATGAAGTTAAAAATAACCTCTGAAAGAAGGTGGAATTTGAGTCAACTGTAACGTACACATCAGAGAACATCTGCAAGTATATCTGATGAGGGCATAGACTGTCTTATCATTATTATGACAATTATTATTATATGGATCATAATATAAAACTGGCAATAATAATGCAAATAATATTTACTGCATAATACAAATAATAATAATAATAATAACAATAATAATAATAATAATAATAATAGAAATACTACTACTATTACTACTACTATTACTACTACTACTACTACTACTACAACTACTACTACTGCTACTAAAAATAATAATCAGTATTTTTACTTTACCAAATATCCACGAGTTGGTGTAATCATTTTAAATGATCAATACAATGATAACAATCACCTTACAGTGGACGGATGCGACCTTGACCCCACATACCATACTGTGTCCATTGCTAGACCGGATCCCGCAGGTTTGCGAAAAATAAGTTATGGCTCTTAAAGGGGTAGCCGAGAAGGTGGTGGTGGCAATGGCGGTGGTACGGGGGGAGGGGGGGGGGGGGGGTCCGAGATGGTGCGGAGAGGGAGGAGGAGGGGAAGAGATAAGTGATCTAAAGGGGAGACGATAGGACAAAAAGTGATGATGATGAATACATTGGAAAGTTTTTTGGCCCTGACGAGGGTGTCAGATTGAATGGCCTGTGCGCATGTGCGAAGGTGTCCAAACTGACAATGCTTGTGAGATGAAGATAGTGTTGTTGCTGCTTCTGGGCTCACGGAGGACGAGAGGAATCTACAAGCCGACAAGATGAGATCCAAGGCGAGGGCGAGAAAACTGGCCAAAAGTAGGTCTTTTTCCCTTCTTACGCTTTCACCCGGCGGCTCGAACTCTCGTGCAGATCACCAATGTGTCCATGTCATTTATCAGTTCCTTAGGGGGACGCTTCTTTGTCCTCGTAGATTACTTTTAGCTCTCTTTGTGAATTGTATCGCTAAAATACATCCTAGTCTGTGTGCCCAGTCTGTTCGCTGTTGCAGTCTCGGGCTCGCTTGTTCACAACGTCAGAAGTTTCATATGTGATGAGAAACACTGCTGGTGGTTTTGTATAAAAGATATAGAAGAAGGAAAAAAACATTGCCTTACAAACTGTAGCTCGACGACTTAGTTTTGGTGTTGTCTGTTGTTGAAGGTTAGAAACGGCGTAGAACCGTTACCAGAAAGTTAGCAAAAAGTTGTCGAAAGGGAGAGTAACTTTTTTATTGAGTCGTTCCAAGTCTTGTGAAATAATATTCCTGGCGTTTGAAATAGTGGGCGCTCGAGCACTGCTCATAGCGACGCAGGAGGCTCAGGAGCGATACACAGTTGCGCGCACAACCTCGTTCACCGACAAGTGGAGACGTTACGATGTGAAATTTGAAAGAAATGGCTGTTTTCATGCAGAATTTTGTGAAAGTCAGTTTTACCTTCGAAGAAATTGCATCCACGAAGTCCTTTATTCCCGCGCCGTTGAGCGGCTGTTGGGGTTTGTTCCTCCTTCAGGGAATGGCAATCAATAATGCCTCTTGTGCAAGAAAGTAGCCTACTACTTCGAGGACTTTTTCTCGCGTCACACGGAAAATTCATTTATTCATTTTTGTGAACATCGTGTTGGTCTTTTGATTTGATTTAAGATGCTTTTGGTTTGATCGTTCCTATCTTTACATCGTTTTTGTTTGTTAGGCATGTGTAGACAGACTTGCTTTTCTCTGTACTGCAGGATATTTACTTTGAATCAATTTTGGTGTATTATTTTGCTGACATTCATGTAAAGGTAAACCAATAAGGACCTGTTGACTTGTAATGATTTAGGGTTACCTGTATTTTGATTCGTCAACAAGGATTTGTTTTGTGTTATGTTGCGTGTTATCTATTTCAAGGTGAGTTTCGATTTTGCACATAGCGATTGATCTGTGCCAATGCAGAACTATGAGATGTATGCAGGAAACGTATTGAATGTCCCATGGAAAGCAGAATATTTAATTCAGTTTGTAAGAATTAACGAACATGTACGTAGATTTGAATAATAACATGTTTTAGGAAATGTTTAGCCCTACTCTCAACTTTACAACATAGGCCTCTGGAAAATAGTTTTTGTCCTTTATAAATTGAATGTCCACCTTCAGACTGAGAAGATGTTACATTTTGTATGAAATCATATTGGTTATTTACATTTCACATTGAGGTTATTCATTAAACAATTATGTCAACAAACAAGTTGGCCCATTGTAAACGTCAACACATAGGCCTTGTTGTTATGGTTCCTCCATTTTCGACGCCTTATAATCAATAATTGTGTGTATGAGGATAAACATGTAAACATTTCAACAGTTACATATTGTGTTTAAAGCTAGAAATAAACTATTACATTACAAACAGAGTTTGCTGTAATTGTACTTGTATCTTTGGTCACAGTTATTATAGTTGCATAATGGTAGTAAACGGTGTCATACACGAATATTTGTATTTACTCAAATAAAGTAGGCTATAGCCTATAATTAATTAGAATAGTTTAATATCAATTCAGGAATTCCCCTTTTCTCAGTGTTTGAAATAGACCTTGATTTCTAAATAGCTTTGATTGCCTGTTGATCCGAGTGCTAATTAACAGAACTGCCTGGCTTTGTAGACCTCTCAATCCGGAATTATTCAAGTCTTTGAATAGCCCTAAAAGGCTTTAGCGAGTCCAACTTTGCTTGTGTTATAGGAGACCGCAGATCATAGTAGAAACAAAGAATTTAGAAGCGCAAAGAAAATGGTAGGCCTATGAATTTGTCTGGCCCTGTGACATTGAAAACAGGGACCTTGATCACAACATGTAGGCCTTATGCTTAAATTGGTCAATTAAAGGTTATATCACCGTGGAATAAGTGTTACTGGTAGGCTTAGAGTATGCCTATAGTACACTTGTTACGTTTTCCTCAATTATTATTATGTATACAAGTGAAGATATATTGTTCGATTAAATCATGATCATGCTCAGTTGTGGCAATTTTACTATTTCGCCACATTATCATAGTCCAGATTACATCGCAAAGGGGATGACGCGGTTTAAAGAGATTTAAACAGACTTGCCCGGTCCAGAATCCTTAAATCCACAGGGATTCGACACTCAGAATCGCCTCTCTTATGCACCCCCAGAGCGATGTCGAAATGGATAAGCTCGCATTGATCAATAAATACAGTGACGGGTCCATATTTCCCCCATGTATATTTGGACGAGTAGTGATGTTTGCAAACACTTTTATTTACATGTTACATATTATCATAGCTATGTGGTCTGCCATTTAGATGAATGTTAGTTTTACTTGATAATTTAACACGGACAGGTATTATAACAGGTGATAACCCCCTCTCCAGTTTTTAACCATTTGCCCTATCAAACCTTTTCAATTGCATGTATTATTATGATTATGATTATTATCATTATTATTATTATTATTATTATGGCTTTGATACGGTATACGTTTTTGAAGGCAGTGATATTTTCAACAGATTATATTACTTTTCAGTGTGAACCCTTTTAAATGGTCTACACTGTAGTTTTACTTCTCGTGTGTGAAGCACGAGCAGGTATAGTCCCTTATATTTAATACGTTTTTCCCTGATTCATTTGAAGTCAAATTTCAAATTGAATACAATCACACGAAACTAAAAACCTCCTCTTGGTTTAGTTTGGTTTTTGATATCCTACTCTTATGTATGCGGTTTAAATGTTTGCACTTCGGTCTGAAATGACAACATGTGTGGTGTCCACGACACTAACATAGTGACACATTGTACTTTCATGGCAAGGTAGGCGTAGGCCCATTTGTTAGACATTGCAGCAGGTGACGTTGACTTACCTATTGTTTGACTTGAAACAGTTACAAAATACATACCTATGTTGGTTGTATTTTCACTGTATGGTGAATGTAGGCGCCTGCATGTGTGTTGAATTGAACATGGAATCGGTTTGGCCACGAATTCAGCACGCTAGACAAATCTCCGATTTACCCATATCAGTTTGATCAGCAGAATTGTAAGACATTCCTTGTAATTTTACTTAACATATGTACGCTACATGTATAAGCATAATACAACCATTCCACGCGTCAGCCGCTGAGGTTGTACAGGTATATACACACGTGGGACACACACACACACACACACACACACACACACACACACACACACACACACACCTTTATGCATCTCTTGCAATCGAGTATAATGAGTCATGCAATGATGCAGCCGAGTAAGGATATCAAAATACCGACGCCAATTACAGCTATTACGAAGTAGATCAGGCAATGTATAGACAAACACATGAAGCGCCTTTGATAATGCACAACAACAGTTGTTGTTACTGTGTGATTGTACGAACCCTTAAGGGCATTCGAGCACCAGAGAGAACTGCTTCCTCATGCATGACCTCGTCGAGGTAATCATCAAGTAAATCCCTAAATAATGATTCATCAAGTAGGTAGTGGTGTAGTTGCAAAAAAATCAGTGGCAATTGGAACTAAATACATACAATTTATACTCCCCACACATTTCTTGGTATTTCTCTGGTCATCATCTTCACCATCATTATTATTACCGGAATTATCAATGAATGTATTGCAATTTATTTGTACACCGAGAATAATATCATCAGCAAAATAATGTAGTGTGTGCTAAGTATATATTTTAATTAAAGGTACAGTCCGAGAATATTTGAAGATGATTTTGAGTGAAATTAAAGGTTGCACATCGGTCCTCCCTCTCTCTCTCTCACTCCCTGCCCCCCCCCCTCTCTTTCTGTATTTCTCTCATACACACACCTACCCAGCTAAACTTATTATCTGTTTGCTCCCCCTTGCTTTCCTGTAGCCTGTTAATTGTTCAATCTCACTGATTCCGCATTAGTGGTTGTTCTGTAAACGGACTACCATGCCATGAACCCAAGTGTTGTTGTACCGCCTATGATGTTTTGACAGAACTAATAAAAACCAAACTCATAACACTGTAAAACAACAATGGGGGCTATGTTGAAATTCTGGCAAAACCGCTTCGGGCCCCACTACTACACAGGACCCCGGGCTTAAACGGCTAAAATGGCCGACAGCAAACACTCCCTCGGCTCAGGTAGAGAGAAAGATTAACACTGAAGAATGATTTCCCCCCCCCCCCGCTTCTCACACCTCACGGACAGAGAGAGAGAACTTGTGGTACAGATACAATCATCATCGACGTGGCTTGCCGTCTTAAAGCAGTGTGTTCGGTTATGATAAGCCGGGATTGTTAGTGGCACGTCAGTGTACCGTGGACCTCCCTCAGCCGGGCTCTGTCCAGCGATAGTAAAGGAAGGAGTAATGAAGGAGATTGTGGTGACGACCCCTCATGCAGGCATGTCTCTGTATGTACTCCGCCCCTCCGTGTGCTCCTCTGTCTGACCGTGGGACTTGTTTGACCCATAGTGGTCGTGAGGAATTTGACGGAGGGAAAAAACATGGCTACCTATTCTTTCAAAAGTCTCTCTGGCTGTCCCTCAATCATACACACAATGTGGTGTGTACACACACACGCACGCACACACACACACACACACACACATACACAGACATACTGTACACACACACTGTGCATACACACACACACACACACACACACACACACACACACACATACATCCCCGTAATACCGGGACAGGTTTTTGGCCGCCTTGCCAAGTTAACCCCAATCTTTCACAAAGTGGAAAGGTTGAGTGTAAATGCCGTCCAGCCAGCAGGAGTTGGCACAGAGCTGTGTGTGTGTGTGTGTGTGTGTGTGTTAAACACACACTATATTTCTGGGAGGTACAGTCAATGCTCTGGGCCTTAACCTTGCCCAGGTCTGTCACAGCGAAGGAAGGACTCATTAGAACTTAACCTAGACATGGCATCGTGCTGCCGGCAACACACACACACACACACACACACACACACACACACACACACACACACACACACACACACACACACACACACACACACACACACACACACACACCCACCCACGCACACACACACACACACACACACACACACACACACACACACACACACACACACACTCGCTCTCTCTGTGCACTGAACTGTTACACTCAAGTCTCAATCCCATCCCACGATGAACACTAACACACTGCGCCTCATATCCCTGCGAAAAAGAAACCCCTGCCGCCTCGCTATTCACTCATTGTGACTTCATCTGCCGTATTTGTAA
This sequence comes from Argentina silus, assembly GCF_951799395.1. Lineage (NCBI taxonomy): Eukaryota > Metazoa > Chordata > Actinopteri > Argentiniformes > Argentinidae > Argentina > Argentina silus. The sequence continues at coordinate 11,723,881 of NC_139662.1, forward strand.
AAGCAATCTCTCCCTGCAATGTTTTGGCCGTCCGGCGTGCATGCCTCAGAGTTAAAGATATCTCTGTATGTTTTCTCTTCAAGCAGCCCCGCTTTTTTTCCTTCTTTCTCCGTATGCCTCATTTTTAGCCGAAGATGAGATGGATAAAAATAGAGGGGGCAGCATATTGTGAAGTACTATGCGGTGGGCAAAAACAACGCCGTTACATTGCAGTTTCAAGGCATTTGCGCTTGACCTGCGGTGCTTATCGCGTTACAGCCCCTGTGTGCTGTGTGCTATACTGTCGACGAGAGTACAGTCTGAAGGCTATCCCTCTGATTCGGCTGCCTTGAGAAGGCAACTTGCTTGTCATTTTTCTCTCGTGTGACCCTCGTGTGGAATTATGATCTCTCCCTGCGTGTCCGTGATTACGTCCCTACTGTGTGACAGTGTCTGTTTGTTGGCGAAACGTGTTGACCGGCTTAATTAGCGCGTTTTAGCCGTGCTCGTGATCCGGCCTGAAACGTAATATCCAGGGGATTGCTATGCATTGTGACTAGTCTTATCTGGATATAATCCCTGTTTGTTTGGTCTTAGTCTTCTCTCTTTCTTTTTTCTCTCTCTCTCTCTCTCTAGCTCTTTTTCTTTTTCTCCGGTTTTTCTCTTTCTTTCCTCCCTCTGTCTTTCGCTCTCTCTCTCTCTCTCTCTTTGGTCTTGTTCTCTCTCTCCGTCCTCTCCTTACTTCTCTTTCTCTCTCTCTCTCTCTCTCTCTCTCCTTCACTCTCTTTCTGTTTGCTTCTTGCTGCAAGGCCCATGCAATGTCATTCTCAATGCTGAGGCCTGTCCCCTCACCGAGCAACACGGCTCAGACCGACTGGCACACACACACACACACACACACACCCGCACACGCACACATACACACACACACACACACACACACACACACCCACGCACGCACGCACGCACGCACGCACGCACGCACGCACACACACACACACACACACACACCGAGTCTTATGCCCTCTCTAACACAGCAGCAGCCTGGACTCTAAGCCTGGACTCTGCCTGGCACCAAGCTATCCCGCAGGAGAACTGCTCTCACTCCTCAACCCCTACGCAGATACAGCTACGCAGAGCCCTGACAGTTCACTCTAGAGTCACAGGGTTTGACTAACTCATTTGGTCATCTTCCATAGTGCCTCCATCTGACATGCCACTGGGACCATCTATACTGAAATGTATGCACTCACTGCAATGTAAGTCGCTTTGGATAAAAGCGTCAGCTAAATGGCGCATATATATATATATATATATATATATATATATATATATACATGTGGCGCTTTTTTACAGATGTTTCAGATGCAGCGTTGTCGAGATTTTAGTACCTGTTTGAGTACCGTCTCTGATGAAGTCTTTCTCAGAGGGCAAAGAAGCGTAAGCTTCTGACCTGATTGAGGGTCGGTGTGTCTGTTGTCGATACGCGAGGCGGTGCTTCGGTGAGCTCCTGTATTGATAGCCGCGCCCTGGAATTCAAGTGAAATGCGATGACGCACGGTTGCGAGACGCGGTACTTTTAGAGGAGAGAGACGCACGTGAAATTGGGCTTCGCGCATGAGATGTTGTTGTTGTGGTGGAGTATCGAACCTGTATGTACTGAAACGCGACTCGAAAGCGTGTCTGCGTACGACCGACCTGCTCGGTTACCCACATTAACTTCTTCTTACCCTGCTTCCCTATCCACTGGCCTGCCTGCCCCTCTCCTTCTCCACTCCCCCCATCAGGAGGCCGTTTTGTGCCGAGGCGGTGGCCCTCGGCCGCTGATGTTCCATCCTGTCCGCATGATAAGGAGACGAATGCTCTCCCCAGAGTCTCTCTCTGTCTCACTCGGAGAGGAGAGGGAGATGCCTTTAAACACCATTTAAGCGGCATCTCTTTAAAGTATCCCCCCCCCCACACACACACCCCCATCGGAATGGCACTTTCAAAGCCTTGGCTCGCTGTCCTGTCTCCCCGTGCCCTTATCTTTCTCTCTGTCTCTCTCCTCTCTCTCCTCTCTCTCTCTCTCTCTCTCTCTCTTCCCCCAGCGCTCCTCTGTTTTGTCATTAACACAAAGATGGGCATGCAGTGTCTCATTAGAGAGGATTAGGACCGGGTCTGTCTCCCAGGACGCAGGGCCCAAGCCAGGACAAGACACCCCCCCCCACCCACCCACCCACACCCCCCCCCACCCCTACCCCCAACCCCGCTTCTCCGACCGAGATCAGGTTCTTTGATTTGCTACGATAAAGCCCTGCTTTGATGTCGGTGAGGACGGTGGCGATTACACTGTTAGGGCCCTATTCGTGGGGTTTTGACAAATTTGCTGGAGGGTG
>NC_139662.1:11731237-11733737 GCF_951799395.1 Argentina silus
GTTTAACCACAGCTGCCTTCCTCCCCTATACCGCTCCTATGCTGTTAACAGATCAGCCCGTGATGTCATGGCTCATTGTAATACGACTCTCTCATCTCCTTGAGTGTCTTCAACCCTAATGACGATAGAGGTCATTTATACTGGCCATAGTTTATTATGTTACATCACACCAGTCTTCATTTGTTATGATCTGAACCCTGGGGAGAAGTTGCCCATGGATGTACATTCTGTGGGAAAAAAAAAACGGGTTTCAAAAGGATTCTTCAGCTGTCCCTATGGGAGAAGCCTTTGGAGAACCCGCACGGCTTCCATTTTGAACCCGTTTCGGGTGCCATTTAGAACCTCTCTGTGGAAAGGGTTCTTCACAGGTTTCTTCCACACAGGCAACCGTTGAAAAACCCCTTTACGGTTCTAGGTGGCACTTTTTCGAAGAGTTTAGGCACAGATCTTGAATCAGCTTTCTCTCACCGAACCCTGACCTACGTCACCAAAGGGGAGAATATGAAACTGACCATAGATCAGTGTCTAGGGGCAACTTTATGACGCTGTTCTTGCCCTGATCTCCAGCTCCAGCTTTGAGAGAGGCTACAGAGGGCATTCACTCTTCTGTTTCCCCCTCGTTTTCCTGTATGCCATTCTTTATAGGGCATACGTTTCTTCTTCTCCTTTCTCTGTCGTTCTCTCCATCAAGTCAACCCACATCCTCTCATTTGAGAAAAGAAAAAAAAGGGAAAGGAAGATCCGGTTTCTGAATAGTGTTTTATGAGTGGTCGAACCGGCAACTTCTGCGGTTCCTCTCATCCTTAAACGGCGTTGACCGTTCACTGGAGTCCCTGAGGTTTTTGGAAGATGTCAATTAAACGTTTTAATTGGGAAGACGTTATTCGAAACAAATGTTTGGAGCTGAAGGCTAGGTTGTCAGTCAAACTCCAGTTCCAGCCCAATGGCTTTGCGATATTTTCTTCTTCTGCTCCATGCCCGGCCTTGAACATTCTTTTTCTCTTTTTTTTTCTACCCCCTCATCTTCCAAACTGCAATAAAAACATGGTTGGATGACCAAAGTGAAAACACACATACAAACATGCACACACACGCACACACATGCACGCAGGCACGCAGGCAGGCACACACACACACACACACACACACACACAGACAAACACACAGACAAACAGACACACACACACACACACACACACACACACACAAACTGTTTCTTCATGTTTTTTTCTACACCATTGAAAGGCAATAACATTTGAGAACAGTATGCAGAGGTGATGACACTGAACATAGGAGATCAGCTACTGGTCCTGGTTATGAGAACATGCTGGATTGGTTTTTACAATCCTCAGTTAGTCGACCCAATCGAATGATTCCCCTCCTGAAAGTCTGAAATGTGCAAAATCATAAAGAAAGATGAGAAGCAGACTTGCGTATGGCTCATTTTGTAACATGGATAGCACAAATACTACATACTCAGCACTTAACACTTGCAATGTTATTTCAGTATTTGTCTATATGTCTGTATATATTTGATTTAGCATAGTCGTCACCCAAAGATGAGCTGCGTCATATTAAGCTTTTTGTTGTTTAACCAGCCTGGTAAATAATACAACACACAATAGTAGTTTGTGTTTGATAATTCCTTTCCTCTGACAACACTCAAAGTGAATGCCTAAGACTGCCTAACCCCTAACTCAAAGTGCTACATGGCTATGTTGCTAACCTAGTGCTAGTCCTAGTACCTACATTGCTAAAGGTTGTGTTTGAGCAAAGTGCCGGTGACACAGTCACTTGTGAGTTTGGAAACACTTCCTGTGAGTTGTTCTTGATACGTGTGTCTGCTCAAGGACTAGATTGTAAAATGGCGGCATGAGAGCTGAGCTTAACGCCGCCGGTGTCCCGATTAGCGTAGCAACAGCACCTTACTCACTCAGGTGGATCCTGAGGTAATGTGAAGGGGTCAGAGGTCACAGCTTCAATGCACAGTAATGGACACTCCCAGCTGTTTATCGAAGCCATCATCTGCATTTATTTCTTTTAAATATTTTGGAGTGTGGTACACTCTTGTATTTTTCAGTTTTATTGGATAGAGATAGTAAGGAGGAGAGGGTATGTCAGCAGGGCATAGGCCAGATTTGAACCCATGCTGACATGGGCATGTGTGTGCACTGTAGGCTGTGGTGCTAGACCACTGGACCACCCCAGACCGCAATCTGCAATTATTTCTGATGAGGTCATGGGACTGTTTGCATATTTCGGTGTGGTTTATGAAATCTATTTTAAGAGCACCAAGCCAAAAAAGTGGCCCAGCCATTTTAAGTGACCTGGAAACTCTCCGTTTGAGACGTATCCTGACCTTGAACTTGTCATCCGACCCATGTTGTAAATATATAGAGTGCCCATGAATCAGGATATTCACATTTAGCTCTCCCCCCTCCCCTCCCCTCCACCCCCCCACCACCCCCCCCCCCCCCCACCCCCCCCCCCCCCCCCCACA
>NC_139662.1:11738737-11741237 GCF_951799395.1 Argentina silus
CCACCACAGGATCCGTTTCCAATTGAAGGCAGGTCATGCTTTGTGTTTTTCATTGTCTTGACAGAGTTTCTGAACTAGTGCCCCCCCCCCCCTCCTAATCAGATCTGGAGGGGGGAGGAAGGGGAGGGGGGTCACAAGTGGTTCAGTTTGAGCTCTTCATTGTCTGCATTTCCCTTTAAAATTTGATTTTCAGTTCCCGTTTCGTGTCCGATCTAAACGAAGGGGGGGGGGGGGGGGGGGGGGGGGGGGGGGGCTTTGAAGTTTAGGGAGTACCCCCCTCCCCAGTGCCCCCCCCCCCCCCCCCCCACACACACACCCCTCCTCGGTACCCCACTTTATCTGTCCCCTTCCCAGACCCCCGCTTTTCTGCTGCACGACTCTCGTTCCTATCACCACAGACATAGTTGATTACCTAGATTATAGGAAAGAGAGGGAAAGTCAAATCCAATTGACTAAACACATTTTCTCAGAGATAATTGTGACCCTATTAGTTACAGTGGTTCCAGGTTGCCACGTCAACCATTGGGAGTGAAAAGTTCATCGAGCCGACACATTTAGAGGACGTTAGCAACATGCTAATAAAACATAGCAACATGCTAATACACTGTTAGCAACACACTAATAAATCGTTAGCAACATGCTAATAAACGGTTAGCAACATGCTAATAAATCGTTAGCAACATGCTAATAAACCAACCTGGCCATCGAACCACACATTTAGTGTCAAGCCACCTCTTTCACTTTCCCCAGCACTCATCCTAGCCGTTACAAAAAAAAGGAGGGAGAGATTCTGCGAACCGGGACAGGACAGGACACAGGACACAGACTGTAATCTGTTTGGAATTGGCAGGTACTAAGTGTGAACATCTTGAGCTTCCCCGTCCAGCCCTGGGCCTAGCCAACGGACCTGGTTCTGAATGAAGCCTTTCTTACACCCCCCTCCCCTCCCCCTACACCCCCCCCCCCCCCCCCCCTCCAAAGCACATCAGCTTGTGCAGCTGTTTAACCAGCAGAGGCAATTAGCAGCCGGCTCACCGGGGGTTGCAGTTGGCCGTGGCCTCTGTGCGTCTATGCGGAGACTATGCAGGTTTTTGGGGTTGCTACCTCTCAACGGTGCTCTCAGGACCTCGTCCGCCGGGGGTTTGTTTATCTGATAGATGCGTAGCATCTGCCACTACGAGGGGAAAGGGAGGGAAAAAACAGTCAACGCCAGTTTTCTTGTTGTCTTTTCCTGTCAATAAAGCCCAAAGTGTTTCCCGACCACGTGACCTGACCGACAAAAAACCCCAACGACCTCTGAGACCCTTTTATAGTTTTTTTTATTTTTATCTAGGGCCAGGAGTTTTTCTCCTAGCCAGGCCATCGGGCATCGGTCCGATGCAAAAATCCTCAGTATGACGTAGATACAGAAGTGTAAAAGCATTGTTCCCGCTGTGTGAAATCACGACAAACTAAATAGAGCCTTCTTGAACCCTTCTTAGGCCTGGAATGTCTTGCGATGATGTATGTTGTGCAGTACACTGGTCCTTTGGAGATGAGCACATGCCATCAGAATGAACATCCGTCAGATGGACACAAAGATAAAAGGCCCGGAGTGGAAGCCATCAATAGTTTCATTCACCAGGCCTCATTTTATCCAGGGCCACCCACTCCACGGGATATTTATGATGTTCCTCCCGGCTATGTAATCACTTGTTCTCCAAAGCTCCACCATAAACTTGTGAAAAGTGAGAGAGGCTAAACAAATAAAATAATCATGTTAGGACATGTTGATTTCCCGAGTTGCTTGTAGCTAATAAAATAATAAAATAAAATAAAATCTATAAAGTGGAGCTCTTCATGCTCGAGATAAATGGTAATTAGGATAAGCGATGACAATGCTGCTTGGATGGATGACTCTCCTGACCTTTGGAGAGTGTGGGCCTTTATTCTCTTAAAGTAGGCATCCCTTCGCTGTGTCATCCCAGAGGGCGCTTGTCACAGGCTGAAAACATACAGGCCAGAGAGAGCACTGATGGAGACTGCCTGTGTGTGTGTGTGTGTGTGTGTGTGTGTGTGTGTGTGTGTGTGTGTGTGTGTGTGTTTCTTGGTAGAAGGGCAGCAGAAAGACGTCCTCTTCTGTTGCCCGCCTCTGGCTCGCCACTGACCTCTCACCCAAATTAAACCTCAGCAGGTCTCTCTCTCTCCCTCTCTCTCTCCCTCTCTCTCTCTCTCTCTCTCTCTCTGTCCCTCCCTCTGCCCGCTCTCTTCTTCCCTCACTTTTCCTCGCTTCTCTCTCCACTTCCAGGCGCTTTTGTTTTCACATGCCCGACTTCTCAGGGAACACACTCATATTTGTGGCTTTTGGTTGGCAGTGGAGTGTGCTGGCCCTGTCAAGTTTTTCAACTTTGACTTACCCTGTGCCGAAATTGAACTGTTTGGTAATTTCCTGCCTTTTTCTTTCTCTCTCTCTCTCTCTCTCGAATCATGTCAGATTTCAAATTCGGGCTCATGGGCCACA
>NC_139662.1:11748737-11750256 GCF_951799395.1 Argentina silus
TAGTACAGAGCTCTTCCTGAGCAGTGAGAACCAGACCATTGTAGCTTGCTGCCAAAACCTCGTCCATTTTTCCGTGTGAAATATATCACACAGGAGCAGGAGGCTACGTTATTTTATGAAGAGATATAGCTTCACTCACTATTCCTCTATTCCACTATCAAGCGACTTCGTGGGCCATATTAAATCATTTCGGGGGAAATTCTGATTCGTTAAAAAGTGACACGCTGTCATTGTTTGCCATTAAAATGCTCCAGAACAAGCAAAAACGAAGCGAGAAGTCCCCTCTCGTCACAATTACCGAAGACAGCAGGTTACAGGATTGACTGGGCGTGACGCCCACACATTTTTGACTGACAGTTTGGTCTCGTGGCGAGCCGTAGGTGTCCCGTGGAGGACGAAGCTGGTCGGACAGGGTAGCTCTCTCTCAGGTAATACACCTCGTCTGAGGGTTACATTCTTCCCCGTTGAGGTACCGTAGTATTTGCCACCCCGTCAGGGCCGGTGTCCTGTCTCATTTGTCTCGTCCTCATGACATCAGAGTGACCACACCACACCCCTCCCCTCCCCCTCCCTGTTCTGACTCCCGTAGATCAGTCCAAATGACAAGTGACTGAAGACCTAGATCTGTCACGCTAAGCACTTACAGATGGGCCCCGTGCCCTTGCCATGTTAGCAAACTCCACTCTCTCTCCTCTGTCACTCTCTCTCTCTCTCTCTCTCTCCCTCTCTCTCCCTCCCTCTCTCTCTCTCTCTCTCTCTCTGAACAGTGTCCGTCTGTGTGGAGGTTGAGGTGGCAAAATGGTACACAACAACACACACACAGATGTATACTGTAGACACGGTGCGCACACACACGCACACACACACACACACACACACACACAAACACGCACACTCCCTTATACAAGACCTTGCTCTTTCTTTCTCTCCCTCTCTTTCTCTCTTTCTACACCCTCATGGTCCCACTCTGGGGGGGGGTGGGGGGGTGGAGGGTGGGGGAATAGCTGCTGAGTGGATGGGGAGGGAGGGAGGGAGGGAGGGAGAGAGAGAGGGAGGGTGGGTGTGGGCGGGGCCAAGGCCCATTGCGTGGCAGTGGCCCACCAATCCCTTCCTTATGACAGTGATTAGCCACGACGCAGACAATGAGGGTCTGAGCCCACTGAGCCCACGGATTCCAGCTCTAACACCCCCCCCCCCCCCCCCCCCCACACACACACACACATACACACATCTCCACACCCCTCCCTCCCTCTCCTTAACCCCCCCCCACACACACACATCCACACCCCTCCCACCCTATTCTTAACCCCCCCCCCCCCCCCACCACCAGCTCATTCTCCCTGCTAACTTGGCTTAGCACATTCTTTACCTGCCTTAGCTAACAGCATGCTAAGCTAATAGCCTCTGGTTATGAGGCATTGGTGGATAATTCCCCCTGTGATGACGGTGTGACAGAGGACCTGCATCAGGAGAGTGGACCGTGCGTTGTGTGTTCTCTTCTGTACGGCTTGACTTGTTG
>NC_139662.1:11755456-11757956 GCF_951799395.1 Argentina silus
ATGCACGTGTGTGTGTGTGTGTGTGTGAGTGTGTGTGTGCGTGTGTGTGAGTGTGTGTGAGTGTGTGTGTGTGTGAGTGTGTGTGTGAGTGTGTGTGTGTGTGAGTGTGTGTGTGTGTGTGTACGTGCGCTCCGGGAGACTCTTCTGTGCAGCTCGTCTTAGTCTGAGGCTGTGTGCTACTTTCCCACACTTTGTCTCTGTCTGCCCTTCTTTTTCGCTCTCTCTCTCTCTCTCCCCACCCCCCCCTCTGTCTCTCTCTCCCCCCCCCGTCTCTCTCCTGTCCTCCCCCCGTCTCTCTCCTGTCCTCCCCCCCCACCACCCCGCCGCCCACCCCTACTCTGCAATGCCCACCAGCAACTCTCCTTTCCCAACCTCACGGCCTAGAGACTCCCTCGCTCTCTCTATGTCTATCAGCCAACGTTTAGCCTGGAGAATAGGAGATAGCATAGCATAAAGCTAGCTCGCTAGCTAGCTCACACACACACACACTCACACACACACACACACACACACACACACACACACTCCTCTGTGGTGCTCGGCACTGTAGTGAGCTAGCGCGGGGGGGGGGGGATAGAGAATAGGACATAGGGAATAGCTCTGGGAGGGACTGCAGCAGACAGGCAAGGCCAGACAGCAGGTAGCGGTAGTGGTAGCGGTAGCCTGCTAAAGGGGACAGCAAGGTTCTGCTGTCTAGCTGGTGACTAATAGGGGGCCTGTGCAGCAGCCCCTGTCCCTGGAGAGGCCCCCCTACCTACCACCCACCCACCCACCCACCAGCCTTATTTGGGATGTCACACTGGCTCACACACACGCATGCACGCACGCACACATGCACACACACACACACACACACACACACACACACACACACACACACACACACACACACACACACACACACACACTCAGCCAGTCCCAGATAACAGACAGAGGAGAGGAGAGGAGAGGAGAAGAGGACAGGAGGAGGGGGAGGGGAGGGGAGGGAGGAGGAGGGGAGGGAGGGAGGGGGGGGGGGGTGGGGGGCTCCCATTAGACCAAGGGAGGGCCACCTGAGCTAAAGACACCCATTTGTTCCCAGATCGACCTGGCGACCCCCGCCTAATTACCAGCCAATTATCTCCAAATGGACGCGATTCACCCCGCCGCTGTAGAGAAGGGGGGCCAAATTGCTTTTCGCTCTATCTCTCTCACTGTCTCTCTCTCTCTCTCTCTCTCTCTCTCTCTCTCTCTCTCTCTCTCTCTCTCTCTGTCGACCTCTGTCTGGCGGTGTCCGTTCCCACTCTCTTTCTTTCTTGTCTGCGCCATCTTTGCGAGCCTCACACACACACACACACACACACACACACACAGACACACACACACAGACACACACACACACACACACACAGACACATACAGACACACACGCGCATGCACATACACACACACACACACAGACATACACACACACACACAGCCGCTGGCACCGAGGTCAGCGAGAAGCACACACACTGGGACCAAGGGTGGCGTTATTCATGCAGAGGGCCAGGAGGAAGAGAGGGCATAAATCAGGACACACACACACACACACACACACACACACTCACACACACACACTCCTCTGTGGTGCTCGGCACTGTGGCTTTTAATTAAACAGAGCAATTATGAGAGAATTAACTAAAGAATGGGGAAAAGTTGGGCTGTGTGATGTTTTTTCTTCCTGTGTAGAAAGAACACACAAAGAACACGGAATTCCTTCAATCCTTAAATCTACTGTGTGTGTGTGTGTGTGTGTGTCTCACACAGCTTATTCATTCGATCCGCAGTGTTATTGAGTGTGTAGAGACATTACATGACCATGACACAGCAGACACAGGATTTGGACCATAGCGGGGGCACACACACACACACACACACACACACAGGATAGACACAAATGCATATCTCTCTCTCAAACAAACACAAGGAAAATTAAGGAATAGACACACATTCTCCCGCCTCTCTCTCACACATCCACACACACACACACACACACACACACACACCGGCCGCTGTGGCACCACTGAGTCTCTGTGCTGGGACAGCAAGAGGGGGTCCGCCACGGGTCCCAGGCCATGGAGAAGCGGGCCGTTGCACCGTTCCCAGAATTCTTTGTGGCGAGCCCATTGTTCGGTGTGCTGTATACAGTATTGTGATCCGTCTGATTGTGCGTCTCCGCTCCCAGCCTCTGCCTGGGCCCTGCGGAGGAGAAAGAGGAGGAGGAGGAGGAGGTGGTGGTGGTGGAGGAGGAGAAGGAGGAAGGGACCTGCTGTATTGTTTCCCCCCCCATCCCCTCTCCCCCCCCCCCCTCCCTCTCCACTTGTTACCCATTCTCCTGCCTTCCCATCTGTTTCCCAGTCTTCCTTCCCCCCCTCCCCCCCCCCCCCGCACATCAAGATGGCTTCCTCCGCTGGTCACTAGTACTACTACTACTGCCACGGCAGAAGTGCCACTCGGAGAGGAGGGGGGGAGGCCGGGG
>NC_139662.1:11762956-11770456 GCF_951799395.1 Argentina silus
GAGCCACTGACCAGAGGGGCAATATAGTGGCTGACAGCCGTGTAGACACACACACACACACACACACACACACACACACACACACACACACACACACACACACACACACACCTGCTCTCCACTGCAGGAGGATGGGCTTTCTTCCATTTGGCTGGAGGCTTCTAGAAGCTCTGTCTCGGTCCACACACACACACACACACACACACACACACACACACACACACACACACACACACACACACACACACACACACACACACACACACACAGTGCAGTGTTGCTCCGAGGGGCTGAGAAGAAATACATCAATATGCCAACCTCACCACATATCACCCAAATTGGTGACAATGTTACACTATAGATGCAGATATTAGAGTAAATATTATACCAATATCAACGATAGAAGAGTCCCCTACCCACACACACGCAAACACACGCACCCACACCCACACACACCCGCACCCACACACACACACACACACACACACAGTTCCCCCCTCAGTGCATCTGGACCTGCACCATGCATATGTGTTAGCTTTAGCTTTTCCGTGCAGACTCTTTACATTAGCTGCAGCTTCTGCAGAGCTGTGTGTGTGTGTGTGTGTGTGTGTGTGTGTGTGCGTGCGCGTGTAGCATATCTCTGAGCTTTCTTCCATGAGCCATGCTTTAACAGGCATGACTTAGTGGAAGTTTCTCTGTCTTTAACATGCACCAGGGCTAACCCAGGCTTTTTTGGGGGTTTTGGGGGGGTGGGGTGGGAGGGTTGGTGTGGCATGGGGGGGGGGGTGGGGGGGGGGGGGGAGGGGTGTAAATTTAGCCTTCAGGCCCCCGCTCGCACTCACCGCGCTCTGGAGAAGCAATATTGCTACTTTAAGTGTTACTTGGAAATGTTCCCTGTTGCTTTTACAAGGGGAAACAGTGTGTGTTTCTGGAGAGGCTAGCCTGTATTGTAGTTGACCGTCCCCTGTGCCTCCCCCCTCCGTCTTTCCCCCCCCATCCTTCCCCAGTCCTCCCCCAGCCTCCTTCATCTTCCCCTGTCCTCCCCAGCCTCCCCCATCCTCCCCCTCTCGCTCTGTTCCGTACGTCATCGCCGTCACATCGCCACGGAAAAGTGTACATAGTCTCATCTCCCACCCGTCTCTCTTTCATTCGCGCTCTTTTGATTTTTACAGCCACCCCCCCCCCCTCTCTCTCTCTCTTTTTTCCCCCACCCCTCCTCTCCCCTCCTCCGTATAAAACTGAGAGAGCGATTAGAGCTTTTGTTAAGACAGAATCATCAAAGGGCTGATTATGAAAGAGGACCAGGTAAGAGTTTCACTTTGTGGCCCTAACAGTACCAATAACTCTGCTAAGTGGGACCATATTGGCAGATTATTGGGGTCTCGAGTGCCAGATTAGGCCCTCGTTGGGTGTTTGAACACCACATTACCCCCCCCCCCCCCTCCCCTCCCCATCACCCCACCCCCGAAGGCTCCCACATTAAATGTTTTTTTGAAGTTTCTTGCGCAATGGGCCGCCCGCTCATTTTTCATATCTGTCATGGTCTCTCTCTCTCTCTCTCTCTGTCTCTCTCTCTCTGTCTCTCTCTCTCTCTCTCTGTCTCTCTTTCTCCCCTCAACTCACCAGAGGCTCTTTTTTCCCCATATTTGGACCGGAGGAATATTGCATATTTTTGCATTTTCCCTCGATACTCTCTTTTCATCAACAGGGTTTTACTTCGCCGATGAAATATCAACTTACTCCAAGACAAAGATATAGTATCCGTGTGCACTGGAGTGGGAGGCCTGGCCACCGACATACGAAACAGGCGTCCCATGTTCACTCTCTTTATTATGACTATTATTGTTATCATCATCATAACCATAGCTAGTCCGGTGTACATTTCTTCCTTTTTTTTTCTGATCTTACCCCCGAAAAAGAGGGTGAAGAGTGACCGATACATTTGGCCTCACACTGCAACAGAACGGCTGCAGAGTCAGAACGGAAGCAGAGAATGGCGGGAATTCAATCAAACTATGCGTGATTCGTATTACTCCTGCTCTGCGTTTGAGTGAGGCACATTGCAAGTTATGTGATAAGGTATTGTGCCTAAAAGGGATGAGATTTAACAAAACGTGTTTCGATTTTAATATTAAAAAAAAAATATATAGAAAAGCTATTTCCTCAGTGCAGGTTTGATTGAACTTCAGTGCACCATTCCTCATCCTGAAGGTATTTACTTTTTGCCCTGGCATGTTTGAGTACATGGGTGCATATCGTATGTGGACGTTGTATGCCCTATACTATGATATGGATGCATTCAGTGTGTATTAAAAACATTCATGTTCTGGATAGTGACAAAGAAGTGACAAGAGAGCTCATCGTTTGCTGAGCCGGTGTCTAAACCTTTGCACTAGTTTCCCTCCAAAACAGAAAGAGTAGCTTAACCATCTTCTAGAAGGTTTGGATGTGGGGGAGGGGGGGGGGGGGGGGGGGGAGACAGTTTACGGAGCGCATTTACAATTCATCAAATAAATCAGATGCCTCTCATGTCGCCGGGCCTCAGGGTCCAGGGCCGCACGGTAGTTTTCCAGTGGAATAACACGGGGCGAACAAGCAGCCCATTGTAGGCCCGGCCAGCACTGAGACCCCCAAGGTGCGAATTAATGATTGACCCCTGATGTAATCGGGATAAATAGTTCCCCGTGAAAAGAGAGAGAGAGAGAGAGAGAGGCTCGGAGAGAGAGAGAGAGAGAGAAAGAACAACACTGGAAGGGAGAATGGAAGGCTCTATCTGGACGGGGGTGTGTTTTAAGAAGTCCTCTGGGAGACAGTGCTAACATCTCTCTCATGTCTTCAGAGACGAAGGCCAAACACAGGAGTAAAAAGAGCCCGTCAGTTTTTAGCTCTCCCTCCTCCTTCTCCTCCTCCTCCTTCTTCTTCTCTTCCTGGCCCCCTTCATTATTTTCCTGCTTTCTTTTCTTTCTGTACTTTTTTGGGGTAGTGAGTTTCATGGTCGAACATGGCCAAGCCCTTGACTAGAATGTCACAGGGAAGGAAGGGAGCTAGAGAGGTTTGTCTGTGGTGATTAATTCTAACTTTCCCTTTTTTATTTTTTTCGGGCTACTTTTTATGAATAAGGGAACTATGAGCCGGGGATTTTAACTCCTGGCCACAAGTCCCCTTTAAATCACATTGTGTTTTCAGTCTTTGCTCTGCTTCAGCGGTTTCTGTCCTACACAAATGATGTTTTGTTCATTAAAATTAGGGTAGTCATTTTTTTTCAACTCCTTTTTTTCTCTCTCTCTCTCTCTCTCTCTCTCTCTCTCGTCTCTCAAGTGTAGTGATCTCTGCCGTTTGTGCTCGGAGGCTCTTAAAGTCTAACAGTATTTAATAGATTTTCCAACCCCTGTCTTTGGTTGTTCAAATTGTGCTCGATCGGTCGGGTGCCAGCGAGAGGAGAGAAAAAGTTTTAATGGCTCAAACACTTTTGATTCTTGAAAAACTGCACCAGATAGGCACTGGTTATAAAAGTTTAATTGATCTGTGAAAAGTGGAAGCTACTGCTGGTGCACATGTTCCCCGGCTTAATTGCCCGCCTGGTCTGAGCCGCTATGAAACTGCGATCATTAAAAAAAATGGGTAAAACGTTTCTTTTCCCTCAAAAAATCACTGGATGACGCAAAATCAGTCATAAAAGCCTTCGTTTTTTATTGCGGGGTTTTTATATGATAAGTTTCCCGGATCTCTCTTAGGACAGAGTTGCCAGTTGCTGAAAAGTCTGTCACATGCTTTCATAGTTCACAATTACATTTAAGAGTTACATGTCAGTTAATTCAGCAACTTAATATTCCATATTTTATTGGCTGAAGCCCCACAATAATTTTGGTGAAAAAAATGTATTCTAATGGCCATTTACCATGATTTTGCCGCTATTGACATGCTATTCATACTGTAAAAAAAGGAGTGTTCACTATGAACAGCTCTTAATCTAATCGTCAAACATGAACAAAGGAACTCCATCACCTCTAATCTGGATCACCGTTTACCTGCAGCCTATTATGGAATGCACAGAATGAATCCAAGACATAAGCCTAAGCGTCAAGCAAGCAAGATTTATTCCATTTAACACAGTTTTTGAACTTTGCTAACAACTAAATGGGCTCTGGATAGGTTCGCCAAATGTTCCTTAAGCCTAAAGTCCTAAAGCTTTGTTGTTGGCAGCAGAGTTGGCAGCGTGCTGGGGGGACGGTTGATTGGAAACACTCCTGCGGTAATTGCGGGCCTAGTTAGCCCCTGATTGCCGGGCCTGGTGTTTGGATAGCAGAACTGCAGTGGAGACACCAGAGCCTGTCCTGTCTCTGGACCCACAGCGCCTGTTGTCCAGGCAACCCTAAAAAAAGCAGATGTGATGTTGTCCTAAGAGCATGATGGATGGGCCTGTTGCCTCTGACTACTACCCTCGTGTCTTAGCAGATAGTTTGGGGTTTCTCTCTGCGGTTTACCTCACTTTTAGGCTATTTATGTGTTCGTAGCGTGATACCTCATCTGCAGAGATGTCTCGCTTTTGTCTGCAGCGGTCATATGTCTGAACATCTCACATCGATCATCTCATAACTGCACAGGGGTTTGTAGTTACCCCGGTCCATGTGTCTAGACCGGTTCACTCACAATCCTTGTCTTCGTCATTGTCATTGACTCGGTGGAATCCATGAGCACCACAATTAAGCTGTCAGGCCCAATGTGACAATAAACACAGGTGACTAATATAAACTGGCGAGTGACTGGCAAGGCCTGGGTCATTTCTGCCCATTATCTGTAAGATGACCCCTGGCAGGAAATGATGGTGGTTGTGACTGAATGGAACACACAGTCCCATCAGGGGCTCCTTTTGGGAAGTTTGTGGGAATAGTGTGGCGAGTATAGCAGAAAACTGTTGCTGTACGATTTTCTTTTTCTTTCTTTTTTTTCGTGTTTAAAGGTTCAAGTGAGTCAGCGAAGAGTAGCAGGACGCCTGAGGTCTGCAAGTATCTGATTGTAGAAGCGATTACTTTTTACTGATACAGTTTTAAAACAGTGTCCATGCACCAACATTGGGAGATTGGGAAAGTGTTATTTCTGTGTTGTTGGCATACATCTGACTGTGTGTACCATGGTCCTTTGAACAGCTGTACTCTCTTTATCTCCCTGTTTCTCGGTGCATGTTTTTTTTAAAGCTTCAGAATGTAGGTTTTGTGCTTTGCTGCCCTTTTAAAAATAAGCATGCCACTTTTGTAAGATATGAATATCCTTCTCAAGAACTAAAACATAACGATGTAAGGTACCTGAAGGCCAGTGCTCAACCTCGACACCATGATGGAATGTGATTTGAGACACCCGAACAACATAGTTCCATGTTCCATTTCTCCTACCGAGAAATTCTTGCTCATGGGCATCTAGAGCTTTCCTGAAGCTAGCTTTATTGGCAAAGAGTGAAGGAACAAAGCAAATCGTAACAATATCTGCATCAATGAAAATACATATCATTAATGGTGGTTTATCATCATAAGAAATGGTGTCAACTAACCAAAAAATTGGTACAAGCTGTGTATTGTATGGTAACATGTGTCTCCCCCTCCCTCTCTGGTAGATGACAGTGAGCCAGTGGACAGCATGTACGAGACAGAGACCACCCTCCCGGCGGGGGGCCACGAGAGCGCCGAGGACGAGACAGAGGACAGCATCATGTCCCCCATCCCTATGGGACACCCCCCCTCCCCATCCATGCACCCCAACAACCACCACCACCTCCACCACCCCTACCCACACCACCAGCACCCCCACTCCCACCACAGCGACGAGGACTTCACGCCCAAGGAGGGCTCGCCCTATGAGATGCCTGTCTACATTCCCGATGACATTCCCATCCCCAGCGACCTGGAGCTGCGCGAGTCCTCGGTCCCCGGGGCGGGCTTGGGGATATGGGCCAAGACGCAGATCGGCATGGGGGAACGCTTCGGACCTCACAGTGTACTGCAAAGCACCTCGGTCAAAGACAGCAGCTTCGGATGGGAGGTAGGGTCCTCCTTTTTATTTATTTTTGTTGTACTATTGACGATGACCGATTAGTTCTTTCTTTGAAAGAAGAGAACTTTATGCTGATGGTCTTCTTCTGTGATGTCTTCACTAACAATAACCTCACACCCAAACACACCCAGCCATTTGATGTCATTATTTGCAACTGGTCTTGTGTTTGATGTCGTTATTTCTGTCATTTTGATTATTATTTAGTCCAGTCATTATTTAGTCCAGTAAGTACAGTTGAGAGAAAATACTCCAAATGACTCGATACAAATAAATTGTCAATGCCTAAGGATCCTTGTCTATGACATGACCTTCACCTTGAAAGGGGTAAGTGAAACGCCGTCCCTCCTCTGAAGGCTCTTTAGCGTCATGCAAGCGTCCATCCCTCATACAGTAAAGATGCTCATTCCATTTGCATCTTATATATGACTGGACATCGTCCCCCCACCCCCCCACCCCCCGCCCCCCTCACCCAATCTCTGCGAATCCCATTGCCAGCCAATGTCAAAAAATCCAGCTGATTACTGGAGGTATCAGCTTTTCTCCGCGGCCTCCGTTCGACTGACTGCACCCATTTGGTCACGCCATCCGATATGGAAATGGAAGACGCGTGGCCCGGGCCTGCGGAGCGCCAGTATTGAACTATTAATTTTCATTTCAACATGACATTAGAGGATATTGAAGTTGCTTCAGTAAGCTCATTAAAGGAACTCCTGATTTCTCTCTCTACCGCATGCCTAATCAGAGCCGAAATGCACTGGTCTGCTTCTTGTTTCACAGCCTCCATTTTTTCTCCTTCTTTTTTTTTTGGTCAAGTTTGATGTCATATAGCATTACGCTCATACGTAATTATACATCAGAAATGAAGACGTCAAGTGAATCACGTCACGAAAGATTGGAGCGGGTGTTGGGGTCTGGAGGCAGGCACCTTGGACAGGGTGTACTAGTACTAGATTCCTGCCTCTTGAGACCACAGTACATTTCGAAGCAGTTTCAGAGTTTAGACGGAGGTTTGTGCCGCCCCACAATGGCCGTTCCGCTTTGAGCCGGGACCCTATGTGTTGTGTTTGTGTGTGTGTGTGTGTGTGTGTGTGTGTGTGTGTGTGAGACATTATCTCCAGCATTCTGCCCATACAGTCCGTATTTATGACTCTCTCTCACTAAATTATTATTATTTTATTTTTTTCTTCTTCTTCTCCTCTCGTCCAATTGTGAGACAAACATGTCGGCGATTAGAGCACAGGAGGCACACGCTACCTGGCACTGTGCCACGTAGAAAGTTTTCCTTTGTAAAGTTCATATTATGGCTAGACCTTAGGGGTGCGTGGGGCGCCCCTACACCCTCTGCTCTCTCTCTCTCTCTCTCTCTCTCTCTCTCTCTCTCTCTCTCTCTCTCAAGCAGTTTGGTAGGACTTTCCCACTAATGGGGGACTCATCAGCCCAGCCTAGTCTCCAAGC
>NC_139662.1:11775456-11795456 GCF_951799395.1 Argentina silus
TATGTACGTATTTATGTAGCATCTTCAGGGAGCTTTTAGAAAATGGTCGCTGTACAAGGCTTTGTTGTTGATATGCAGGAAGCAGTGTTGACATTTGTGTCTCCTTTCCCACATTGTGACATCATGACAAGCACATCCATCTTGTGGTATTTGACAGCACAATTGACCAAAGTATTATTCTTATTTTTTTTATTAAAACAAAAAAAATCAGAGAACAAGCACCAACGCCACAGCTCCAGTATCGGGTTGTAATATCTTCCATTCTCCTTCATTTCATGTAGGTTTTAAAACATGCTATTAGCCAATTTAATCCAATTTTCCCAGCTTTCGGGGTACTCCAGTGGAACAGATTACATCTAATATTAAACATATGGTCCCTGTTGCCTTAGAAACACCACAGCAGCTTTTAGTAGGACCCGCTAAAGACACATTTTCTTAACGTCTCTCTTGTCCGCCCAAACCCTTGTCAATTATCCCCGCGAACACGGTAATTGATAACGAGGAAGCAGGGCAGCAAATTAAATGTCAGATCAGATTAGAACCCTGATGCTTTATCATTTGTTCATAACTCGTTACCAACATCTGTTAATTAATCCGAGAGACCCCCAGATGAAAGTTATCCCTGGAGAAAGTCCTCCATCGTTGACGAGCGGAACTCCATAAATATTGTCCCTCGGATTTTTGCTGTTATTATTTGGGAATTCGTTTCAGAGACTCATAGAGGCTTGTCTGAATAGACCCTCTTGTGTATCGTGGGGGGGGGGGGGGGGGCAAAAGCCGGCCACAGTCAGTTCATGCGTTTCCTCAACACAATGCGTGCCTTTATTTGATTCAGATGCTGTTCCTCCGTGACACAGGTCACACTTGAATCAATCGCTTAAATGCTTATGTGTTCCTAAACATTAATTGAACACCCCCCACCCCCCCCCCCCCCACCCCTTCCCCCAGTCCCCTATCTTCAGTGGCCGAACGCAGGTAACTCCTGCCCAATTTCCTCACCCCCTCCTCCTCTGTAATTCAGTGAAAACCCATCGTTCACGGCTTGTCCTGATGAATAGCCACATCATTGCTGCTGTTAGCCCCGCAGCCATGGTAGACAATGACATTGCTCTGTGCCGACCCGAAAATGATGACATTTGTCAAACGCTGTTTATGTTGTTAATTAGATTGATGCTGCTTTCGCTCGGAAATGGCGACAAGGGCCACGTGACAGCGCACACACACAGCCGCGTGCGAACACACACACAGACACACACACACACACACACACACCCTTCCTTTTAGAACTGAACATTTCATGAATTAGGGATGAAGCTTCTTTCATTTTCTTTTTCGGGTTCTTTTTTTGCTTTTCCAGCATGTATTGCTAAGTGGAAAAGTGTGTGAGTGTGTGTGTTTGTGTGTGTGTGTGTGTGTGTGTGCCTGTGTGTGTGTGTGTGCTTGTGTGTGTGTGCCTGCCTGTGTGTGTGTGTGTGTGTGTGTGCCTGTGTGCCTGTCTGTGTGCCTGTGTGTGTGTGCCTGTCTGTGTGCCTGTGTGTGTGTGTGCCTGTGTGTGTATGTGCGCCTATGTGTGTGTACGTGCGCACGCCTGTGTTAACGTGTTTGTGTGTGTTAGTGGAAGGAGAGGTGTCAGAGAAGGGTCAGAGCAGGGTTTGGCACAGCCTACAGCCCATACGGCGAGGGCTTACCCAGGCTTAAACTGCCACACACAGGAGAGAGAGCGCCAACCAGGCCCTGCCACACAGAGAGGGATTTGTCAGAGCCCCCCGGTACAAACCCTCTGTTGTTCACAAGGCACTTCATCTAACCCCCCCCCCACCCTTTGCACACACACACACACACACACACACACACACACACACACACACACACACACACACACACACTGCTACTCCCTCCCCACCTTAAAAAAATGTTTTTAAAAAAAAGTTTAGCTTTCAGTCCCCCCACACAACTCCACGCTTTTATCGGCTTGAAGTATTTCCTAAACATTTCTGAGAATAACAATGGAGGCCCTGACCTATTAATCTCGTCCCTGTGGCTGTTTCGATTATTAGTTCCGATAATCACGCCACACGACCCAGCCTCCGCTGTAATAACGTCAGATTTGGAGCCGGGGCGGGGGAAAGATTTGCTTTGGTTAACACATTGATGCTCTTAGTGTGAGTTTAATTAAAACACCTACTCTCCAGGTGTCATAGAATGCGACACACACACACACACACACACACGCACACACACACACGCACGCACCAATGCACCCACGCACCCACACACACGCGCATGCACATGCACACTGGAAAAGAGACAGATTCCTGTTGTTATTCTTTCCTCAAGTTGACTATTTAGAATAACAACGCAGAGTGAAAAGCCACAGTAAGCACAATGACGACATTGGATGTAAAAACAGTGTTGAATTGTTGAAGTGTGAATGGGTCTTTACTTTGGACAGACTGCCGAGTCGCTGGAGTGATTCTCAGTCATATCCTCCAACACTGTTCTTGGGAGAGAGAGAGAGAGAGAGAGAGAGAGAGAGAGACTGTGTGTGTGTGCGCGTGTGCGTGTGTGTGTGTGTACTCGTGTGTCTACGTGTGTGTGTGTGTGTGTGTGTGTGTGTTTTAAATGATTGAGGATAGTGACAGTCTGAGTCTTGAGGTCTACATATGAATCACCCATGGCCTTTGCCCTCTTGTCTCAGCCCATATCAGTAAATCTTTCAAAACGCCTACGCAGAATTATTTTTCCATTCATGGTATACCTTGTTTGGTCAATACTATACATTTCACACAACGTTGACAACATTCACAATATAGATCTGGATACGGGCAATTTGCACGGAAATTCGAGTAGCCAAGCAGAGAGACAGAGAGAGTGTCGTCACACACGAGTACGTACGATTCTAAAAATAGATCCCCAAAATTTACAGCGAGGAAAAACTCAGCGACATCACCCTAATCTAACTTTAACGTGGCGACGTAGGAAAGGGTGAGGTCACAACGGCGGAGTCAGAGTTGTTTTGCCTCTCGTTGTCTCCACAACAGTGAGCCGCATCGCCGCAAAGCCACTCAATCATCATGTCCTCTCTCTCTCTCTCTCTCTCTCTCTCTCTCTCTCTCTCTCTCTCTCTCCCCTCTGTCTCATAATCCTGCGCTTCGTCATCTTCGCCGCAGGAAGTCCGGTGACGCCTGTATGTCCGCAAAGGGCCGGTACCGTTCCGTTCCGTACCGTACCAGCCGCGATAAGAAGCCAAAATACGTCTCTGCCCTGAGCCTCTTTGGCCCCGGGTCATATGACCGTGGACCTGTGCCAACTGATATGACAGGAGTGCTTTGTGTCAGTGTGGTAGTGGGATAGAGAGAGAGAGAGGGAGAGAGAGAGATATGTATGTGTGTGTGTGTGTGTGTGTGTGTGGGTGTGGATGGTTTGGGTCTTTGGGTCTTCACAGAGTCTTGGGGTCCAGGTTAGAGGGGTGATTTTTTGGAGAGAGAGAGAGAGAGAGAGACAGACAGAGAGAGAGAGACAGAGAGAGAAAGATATCAGATGGGCTTGAAACAAGTCACTGTAACCCACCCACCCTGGCCCTATCACGCTGTGCAACACACACCGCTTGGTCGGGCGCTTCCTCGCCTTTCATGTGGATCCTATTCGTATGATATCACCTGCTCTGAAATGGCTGACGTGTTTCATGCCCCCGTAGATATGCTCTTAGGCCTGCACATCCACAACAAGTCTTAGGTGACAGGCGTGAATGACAGGCCATATAGCCTGCTACCCTCTGCTGGAGAGAAGCAACAATGCAATGGTGTGAGGATGGAGAGAGACTCCAGAACGGGCAACCTTTCGATACACACACACAGGCACGGACGTGCACACACACACACGCAGGCATGCATGCACGCACACACACGCACACACACACACACACACACACAAACAGACAGACAGGCAGACAGACACACACATACACACACACACACACACACGCACACACACAGGGTAGACAAAAAAGTACGCACACACACACACACCTACACACTTCACTTGGAGCTCGACCTTTAAGTGCTCCAGCACTGCAGAGTCAGCTGCTCTCCAGTGCGTTCACTCCTTCCCCGTATATGAGCTAGAGAAGGGCTCCTCAGCTGTACACACTCACACACACACACACACACACACACACACACACACACACACACCTGTCCTTCTCATAAGGCTAGAGCAGGGCTCTTTGATTCTTGCACCGATGTCACCAGACAAGGGTTCAGGGAGATCTTCATATGTAATAAGCTGTGTAGGTCAGTGACCGATGAAGTCTCGTGTAACATGGCCCCTCATGTCTAGTCATGAGGTGATAGTACCAAGATAGTACCAGCTCTAGGACACGGCGACAGGGGAACGCTCGCCGAGAGCACGCACGGAAAATGTGCATCATACCTGTAGCAACAGCCCGCTTTCCGGATCGGTGCTTTATTGATTCTTACTTCATGCCTCTCCACCCCCGCCTTCTCCCTCCACCCTCTCCCCCACTCCCCTCCCTCCCCACCCCCCTTTTCCCTCTTTTCTCTATTTCTCTCCCTCCTCTTCTTCTCGACTCCGGGGTCCTGGAGCTTCTAATTCCGCCTTATCAGTGAAGTAATTTAGCCGGCACAGCTTGGGTTTCTGTCGCGCGGCGAGCGTCCCTTTTGTCTCACGCAGCCTGTAGCCGAGATAAACTCTCAGACGGAACAAAGTCCCTTTGACCTTTACAAACTTCCAAAATCTCACTTGTTTCCCCCCCCCTCCTCCTCTCCAAACTCATTTCGGGGGGATGGGGGGAGGCTGGGGGGGCCTCAGCCCTGGTGGCACACCGGAGGGCCTGCTTGGAGGGAGGAGGAGGGGGATAGGAGGGTCTGGAGGAGGTGTGTGTGTGTGTGTGTGTGTGTGTGTGTGTGTGTGTGTGCGTGAGTGAGTGTATGTGTGTGTGTGTGTGTGTGTGTGGGGAGGGTTCGTTCAGAGAGGCTTGAGCGAGCGTGAGAGGGACAGGGGAGAAGGATTAAGATGCCTGACTGGCCTTGTCTGTATTTCCAGTGGCACTCAAGGGAGCCCCCCCTCCCAAAAAAAAAAAAAAAGTGCTTTGCAAGCAAAGCATTCAACTATGGGACTCTTTCTTTCTTTCTATTTTTTTTTACCGGGGCCGAGTAGTGGGAGAAGTGGTATCCTCCAATAAGAATACCTTGTTTTAATGTCCATAATGACATTGTTTATTAAGGAGGATCCGTTTCAGGAGATGGTTTACGACGATCCTCTATTTTTGGGGGGGATTCTCATCCCGGGTATGCCAATTCCATTGGAATTGGAACTCCTGCTTCCAACCGTGTGTATAGATTGCGGTTGATTACTTCTCGTCCATGTCCCAAAGAATGCCTTCAACAAAAGGGACCGTTTCAGTTCCAGTCCTTTTCTCCCTTTGTTGTTTATCATGTCCTTCAACCCTCTCTGTTGGCAGAGAGCCCGGGAGGAGTCTGCCAGGATTGTTGCTTTGACACACAGCGGAACGTTGAAGAGGAACGGTTGGAGTGGAGTGGCCAGGGGAGCGCTTGAGGAGGGGGGGGTGGGGGGGGGCATGGGGGCGGAGGGGGGGCCAGCTAAAGAACGCATTAAAAAGTCCCCCTCCTCCTCCTCCTCCTCCTCCTCCTCGTCCATCCACCATTTTGAACCACTGTCATCCTTCAGAGAAAAACACTTGATGAAGCACTCGAAGATGTAAATCCTCCCGATCCCACTGTCTGTCCGTCAGGGCACCTCATCAAAAAGCCCCCCAGAAGAGGACTAGTGGGGGCGGGAAAGGGGGAGTGGGGGGGGTGGGGGTGGGGGGGGGGTGTATGGCAGGCCTGGTGATTGAAGAATGAGGGGTGAGTGGATGGGTGAGTGGGGAACGGGTTGGGGGGGGGGGTGAGGTGAGGTGAGGTGGGGTGGATGAGGAAGGTTGAAGTGGGTCCCCCCCCCCCTCCTCTGTCCCCCCTCCGTCCCCCAGCCGCCCTCCCAGCCCACCCCACTCCACTCCCTCCAGCCCCAGCCCCTTGGTCAGGGTGGCCCGGCCCGGCCTGCCTGGGCGACAGGGGGGTTCCCAGGGAGATGAGCGCTGTGGAGAAGGCCCACGAAGGGGATTAACTTTTCACATGGCTGGGAGTCCACTGGCTGAAAAGACCTGACGACCCCGACGGCTTTATTAAAAAAAAAAAAAAAAAAAAGCCCAGAGAAGAAGAGGAGAAGAAGGGAGGGAGGGTGGGAGGGTGGGAGGGAGGGAGGGAGGGCCAGAAAGAGGAGGAGGGAATTCTTCACATGATGGCCCTGAGAGAGGGATTTTGGATATAAGGTGTCTGTTTTTTTTTTTTTGCCACAAAGCCCCTCTTCGTTGAGAATGACCAAATTGTTCCCCTCTCTCCGCCATCCTTGTGTTCCCTGTCAAGAGATATGGGTGGCAGACTGCTGGTGCAGGATGTTGGCTTCTAACGGGGGAAAGTACCTGGGAGGTTGTCTATGAGGAAATGACAGAGGGAAGGGGTATTTGTGACACTGTAATACGGTGTGTTTTACAGGCCGTTTTCCCTGCAACTCGTTTACGCACTGTATAAATGCTGTAAGCCGCCCCCTGAAATGTATCAATCACATTTCACTATCTGGTCATTTACACGGTCCTCTTGAAACTTGTGCTTTGCTTCTCTTTAGCTCAATCACGGAACATCCCTAATGACTGAGTTAGTCGAATCTTAAGATATCTCCATCTCCATTATTTCTTGAAGGAAGCTTTCACAGTCCTTCCAAAAGATCTGCAGAACCCTCACCGGCTTACGGGTCTCGTTTCCAACAGCCGCCCCAACGTATTTTCCCCTCGCCGATGAATCGCCTCTCTCAGGTTTGTCTGTGAGAAAGAGAGGGAAATCAAAACAAACGCTTCCAAGCGAGATTGGCTCGGCTTTCCCTCCCGTAGCAGATCAGCAACTCGACCTCGCCCTCGCCCGTTTCACTGGCCACTTAATACCCCTTCCCCCCTCTCCTCCCCTCGGCCTCACCCCCCGCCTCGCCCGCCCGCCCGCCCGCCCGCCCGCTTCACCCAGCAGCGTCCTCCGGGCCCCAGGCAGAGAGGCTGGACAGTCGGGTCAGGAAAGGTACCAGGGTATTCCCTTTCAGCTCGCTCGCTTGCCTCGCTTCCTCAACATGGCTTTGTTACTTTCTTGGGTCTTTGGTGACTTACACCTTGATGGACACACACTCCCCTGTCCCACACTATGTGTCGCCCCCCCCGCCCCCACCTCCCCACACACCCACTACCACCACCACAACCCGTTTATAGATGATTAAGTCTTTATACTGTAGATATGTCAGGTGGGATTGACATGCCGTCGATTACTGCTGAAGACTCCACAATTTAGATCCTCGTTTTAGAGATTAGAGTATTGTCTAGCCTATGCAGATTGGAGACACCGAGAAAAAATCATATGGACTCATATAGGACCTGATATTTTATTTGCATTTGTGATTTTATATAATACACCAAATACGTATCTAACTGTAGGTGAGGAACCTCATGAACCTCATTCATGTGATATTGACCAGATATCACAGTATCTCCTATATCTGATATTAACTCAACGGTAAATTTACCGTAGTATGATCCAGGTTTACTTAGCCATATTGAGCCTCCATATCGCGGTCTGGAGTTAATTGCTATTAGCCGTTTCCGTTTCAATGGAGCGGAATCATGTTGGTCATTTTGATTGGCTTTGAGCAGAAGTGGCATTTCAACCCCCTCTCTTCTTTTCCATTACTCTTAAAAAAGAGCAAATTAGTCATCGTTAGCCAATCAAGTTAGCTAACATTGCTAGAAAGCTATATTTTAGAAAATTGACATTGCTGAAGTGGTTTAAATTTTTCCTGGAATTATTATTAAATTGATAGAACACTACCCAATGTGGGGATCAGTGAAAATGAATGCCTGTTCTGAACTGCCTATTGACTGGTTGGGAGCTTGGCAAGCATGTTACTAGGTTAAGTATGATCTCATATACAGATATGAAGTATATGAAGTATATATATATATATATTCTCCTTCATTCTTCCAGCCACTGTAATCAGTATGTCTTTGTTCTAATAGCTCTTCTTATACTCCACATGAAATAATTATTCACTGAGTCCATCACAGGTGCATCATACCTTGATGTCGACTCCATACCCTGCTGGCACCATCAAGGGTGGACACACACAGTCATTTCACTAGTAGTTCAAGTAGCTATATGCTGTATGCCCTGTAGCTCTCATCCCATTAGCATCAGCAGACTCTGCAGTGTTGCTTAAACCAGGGGAGGGTAACACCACACACACACACACACACACACACACACACACCCAACCAGGCCTTTATGGCCTTTATTACTCCAAAGCCTGCCCCTCCCTCTGAGCTCACAACCGAACTCGAGGTCCAAAAAACCTTCGACCAGGTATTTTCTTGGAAAAATAGATTTTATCGCAACGAGACTAACCTGGATGAATAAAGGTAGAACGAAAAAAATAAATAATGTTCCAACTCAGAGGGCTGCATCTTTTTAAAACGTTCCCTCATGCGTGCGTTTGATTCACCTTTGTCTGCCGAAATAGGTTCGCCGTCGGGAGGAGGTGCCCCCCACCCTGTCTTTCCCACTTTGCATAATTCAAATCCGCATCCCCATGTGAGCACCTTGCACTTGACCTAGCTAAGGAAAGGTCCTGATTGCTTTAATAGTAGTCCTTGGACCTTGAAGGTAGGAGTCTTTAAGGCTCTGTGCTGAGGAGGAGAGAGAGAGTATTAGGAGAGGCAGGGGGGATGGGGGGATGGGGAGGGGGGGCGTAGGGCCATAGGGCCATAGGGAGGTTGATTAGGTTGGCCAGAGAGTGTCAGAAGAAAAAGGAAATACAAATATGCATGCGTGTGCTCGCCTAATGAGCAAGAGCCAGAGAGAGAGGCGCCTATGGAGGGAAAGTCGAGGTTGAAGAAGTCGGGGTGTGTGTGTGTGTGTGTGTGTGTGTGTGGGGGGGGGGGGGGGTTGCTCCTGAATTGGCCAAAGTCAGGAGCCTGCTAAATAAGTCCGGGGTGCAGAAGGCGGGAAATGAGGGGGTTCGACTTAAAGAGATGGAATAAGGCCCCTCCATTCAGAGCCATTGAAGGGGCCCCCGAGCTAGCCTTTCTCCACCAACAAATTGGGAGGAAATCTGGCTATTGCCAGGAAGTTGTGAAGTGGCTGGGGAGGCCATTGTGCCCCGCTTACCTATAGATGAGTGGCCGGACAATGGTGTTGGACGTCCAGGGGGGCTGCAGACCCGTCTGGGAGGAAAGCTTAGGCTCCTGAGTGAAACAAAAACAAAAAAGGTAAAAAGAAGTTCTCTGTCAGCAAGAGTTTGAGCAAAAGCAGAACCTCGTCGGACTTAGAGACGATATGTGACTGTGTTTGACACAATGTCGTCTATAGGATGGACCCGTATCATCTGTTTTGTGTTTATGGAGGTGTGTTATGGGCTGGTCACTTAAAGGTGTGGTCTTCTAGTCTAGTTCAGCCGGCTAGCTTGGGCAAGCCGACGCGAATCGACAGCATTTGTGAGGGTGAGGCCATTTTGACGTGACTCCTCCTTTTGTTTTGGTCAAACTGTCTCAGTGTTTTTCGCTCAGCTTCAGGGGCTTCAGAGTCGTAGCAGACAACAGACAACAACAGTGTCCCTTTCTACATTTCTACGCTATCTGAAAGTAACGCTTTATTTTCCTGTGTCCTCACCGCTCACTTCGTCCAACAACAACACGTTGTCTGTCGTTTGCGCCGTTGTCACCGGTCGCAAAAACACGTCCGAATCGAAGGGGAAGTCTCTCTTGACAGCTCTTGCTAATTTGAACACCATTTAGGGCCCCCCCCCACCCACCCACCCACCCACCCCCCTTCTCAATGAAAGGCGGACCCAAAGCGCCGCTGCCCGCTAACCAATTGACCTTATTCAGAGCAGGAGTGATACGCTGGGAAGCTAGCCAGGCTCACTGTGGTTCAGAAAAGAGCAAATTGGGACGCCAGATTTGTTCCCTTCTTCTCTCACTTCGCCTCCTTTTTAGTTCCCGTCTTGGGTGTTGGAGTCGGCCGAGGAGAAGTTAGCAGGTCTTCGGGGAGCAATAGTCACGTTTAGGAGGTATTTTGGGGGTTTGGAGGGATATTCATGATGGCCCCTAGGGTGTTTTCCTGCCCACGTGAACCTCACCAGAGGAAAGAGTCCGGCCTTGGTGTAGGCTATAAGCAAGAGCCTGGAGTTTTTCCTGGTCAGGTCCCGTTGTTAGGAGGAAAAACTCAGGGCTGAAGTTGGTTGTGATCCATATTTTGATGGAGGGTGTGGTGATGTGGTCGCAGAATGTTTTGTGACAGTGCTTGGAGTGTTGGGAGTGCTTGTGTTGGTGGTGCTTTGATGGGCTATTTACTTGTGGCTTCCGCTTGAGGTATAAAGGCTGTTTTGACTAGTCAGATATAGTCAGACCAGCACCCTCTACTTTGCCATTAGCTGGTTGGTCAAGCTCCTTCACTCCTATTTGACACTCATGACAATGTAGTAAAATTGATGATGATGATGATGGATGATGATGATGATGATGATGATGATGACGTGTACGCGCAGCAGACAATCCTTGCCAGCCAGCGGTCAATGAAACTTGCCCTGACTGTCCTCCTGCAACCCCCCCCCCCCCTCCCGCCCGCTCCCACTTTCCCTTCCCCATTCACCTCCCCTGGGGGTCTCCCTACTATAGTCGATGGGCCGGACGGTGTTTCTTGTCACCGCATTTTTTTGCCCCCCACCCCCCAAGGCCCTTCCGGAGTCCCCCCCCGCCCCCCCCCCCCCCAAAAAAAAACCTCCCCCCGCCCCTCCCTCATCTTCTCTGCCCATGTCCTCTCTCGCTCATTAATCAACGTCAACCACCGGGCCGCCAACAACAAGGCCAGCATTCTTCCCCCCTCAGCCCCTCGTATATCTCATTGTCCCCCCCCCCTCCTCCACCACCACCCCCCCTCCCTCCCCAGCCCCCCCCCCCCTCCCCAGCCCACCACCCACCCTCCACTCATTCATATGGCCAGAGAGCAGCTCCATACACCAACATGAAAGGGATGAGACTGAAAAACGCCACAGAGGAGAAAAGAGGAAAAGAGAAGAGGAGGCATTTCTTTCTTTCTTTTCTTCTCCTTTTTTTCTCTCTCTCTCTTTCTCTCTGTCTCTCTCTTTCATGCTCAGAAATACAGCGGCACTCGGGGCTGAGAGAGAGAGGGAGAGAGAGAGAGAGAAAGATGCGTCGTTTAAATAATTCATGGAGAAAATGAAAAACGGCCATTGAAGAGTTGGGGGGGGACAGGGACAGGGGGGGACGTTGTATGCCAGCCTTTGTGCCCCCCCACGCCCCCGCCCACCATCCCTCGCCCCCCCCCCCCACCACCACCACCCCCCACCACCCCCCGCACTCATTGTCCCTTGTTCGTCATTAACCTTTACTGTAACTCCGGGCTGGGTGCTGCCACTTCTTTTTAACCAGACAGCATTTTTCTCCGCCCCCCCCCCATCCACCCCCCCCCCACACACCCTCCTCTCCTCCATGGGAAAAAAAAATCATTTCATCATGTCTTCTGGGAGAAACGTGACGTATCGAAGCCCTGTTCTGCTGATGTAGAGGCAGTGACAGACAACAGAGAGCAGAGAGTCATTAATCTGGACAGGGAAGGAAGGCTGACAGTGGCGCTGGGCTTTTTGAATATATGAAATGGGAACTGGTCGCAAAATGAGCCTTAGCTGACGGTTGGCACCCAGACTCTCTCTCTCTCTCACACACATACACACACACACACACACAGTGACGTGCTGAGCCCAGCTCTACAAGCAGCACCTTCAGCATTTCCAGACATCTCCTGGTTTGTGTTCACTACCCTCACCACCCCCCACCGCGACACACGCGAGGGTGCTCTTCTCTCTGTGTTTGAGCTTTTTAACTGTTTAGTTTGGAAATTGTCATGAATATGACAACTGCCTCAGAGTGAAGGTAACCTGAGAGCATATACAATGTGTCTGGGGTAAAGGGGCTGGGGGTGGGGGGGGGATGGTGCGGGGGGGGGGGGCGGGTTGGGGGTGGTGGATGATAACAGTGCACGCTACACTCACAACACGGGATTCCTAGGGAAAAGTATTTGTTTATTGAAAAGATTAACATTTCCCTCCCTCCCACCGTCCTCCTCCCCTCCTCCTCCCCTCCTCATCCTCCTTCAGGAGCAT
The DNA here is from genome assembly GCF_951799395.1 of Argentina silus. Lineage (NCBI taxonomy): Eukaryota > Metazoa > Chordata > Actinopteri > Argentiniformes > Argentinidae > Argentina > Argentina silus. The sequence continues at coordinate 11,787,748 of NC_139662.1, forward strand.
CTGAACGTATTTGTTCTACTAATAAACAGAACAAAAGTTTTCAGGGGGGAGGTGGGTGGGGGGGGGGGGTGTGAGTGGGGGTGGTTGGGGGGGGGGGGTCCACGGTAGAGAGAGAGAGAGAGTGAGCGCACAAACACCCGGGTGAGTCGAGTTGAAGTGGAGCTGAGTGGCTAGGCTGCCGTCAGGGGGGATGACAGACTGAAGAGTGAGAGTGATGGCGGCTTGACCTCCCCCCAAACCCCCCCCCCCCTCTCCCCCCCCAAACCCTCCCCGCCCCCCGCCCCAACCCCCCGACTAGATGATAGATGACCCCCCCCTCTCTCTCTCATTCATGTCAAGGCTCTGGCCCTGGACCCCCAGTCACCCAGTCACATGTCACATTGTGCGCCACCGTCTGGCCCGATAGACCCCCCCCCCACTCTCCCTCTCTCTCTCTCTCCCTCTCTCTCTCTCTCGTCTCGAGCCGAAACCAAAAGGCAATCAGTCTTTTTTCATCAGCGCCGGTGGCACCGTGACTCCCAGCCGTCCACCACGAGCCCAAAACTCTGAACCTCTGCTCCACATCCACATACACACACTTCCTATCGTTCCTCCGGGCACAAGGTATGGATCTGAGATGGAGGGAGGGAGGGAGGGAGGGAGGGAGGGAGGGAAGAGGGGAGGAACGGGGGGGGGGGGTGAGAGAGAGAAAGGGGACGATCGCTGGGCAGTAAATTACCTTGCCAATCAATCTTCCCTCCCAGTGGCCTTGATGAAAGCTGTCCTAACCCGCCCCCCCCCCACCCCCCTCCCCCTCCCCCAAACCCCCCCCTCTATAACAAACCCTCCCTGCTCTATTAGGAGGGGCTGGACACAAACTGGACAAACAACACAGAGATTAAACGCCGTCGGGGGGTTGAGGGCGGTGTGGAGGGGGGGGGGGGGGTGATGGGGGGTGGGGGGGGGGGGGGGGGGTTGATGGGAGCCAGTAGCCTGTAGGAGGGTATTTTTTTAGGGGGAAAGGGACGCTCGCTGGCCAGGAAAGAAAGATTTGGCGTTTCTGATGTAGCTCTAGAGCGTTCCCTTTTTTTCTTCCTCTTTCGACTTTTGGGTTCGAGCTGTCGTTGTGAGCGGAGTCAGACACCGCCACACACACACACACACACACACACTCACACTCACACTCACACTCACACTCACACTCACACTCACACACAGCCAGACAGGGAGAGAATGGCCTCATGGGTCTTCATGGGTGGTACGGCTGTGACACACCGTGACTTAAAACATGTGACACCTCTCCCAATTACAGCACGGCACTGGGCACCGGCCACCGGCCACGCAGATCTGAGCCTACTCACTGACTGTGACATGCACACACACACACACACACACACACACACACACACACACACACACACACACTCACACTCACACTCACACTCACACTCACACTCACACACACACACACACTCTTTTACTCTCTTTCTCTCACTCTCTTTTACGTTCACTGACACACACACACACACACACATACACACACACACACTTCTTTCTTCTGCAGTGTTAGAGAGTGTGTCTATAGCAGCGCTTGTTAGCGGGCAGGTTTGGAGGTGTCTTACTCCAACACTCTCAGGGGGAGCGGTGGTCGTTGGGAATGTTAATTTGCTAATTTGTTGTTTTATATAAAGACAAGAGAGGGGAGACGGAGGAGGAGAGAGGGGAGAGGAGAGAAAAGTGGAGTGGCTGTGTGTGTGTGTGGGGGGGGGGGGGGGGGGGGGTGAAGGAGGAGGGAGGAATAGGGGGGGTGGGGGGGCTGGAGAGTTTGGCGCAGGGTGACAAGGTCTGGCTCAGTGATGCAGATGACTCCCGACCAAGTTATTTTTCTCAGAGAAATCGGGCAAAAATACCATGACAGTCGGAGAGCAAGAAGCGGCCCCCGATGCCCATAGAAGGCATTAAGATGTCTCTGATCCATAGCCACCTCCCTCCTCCTCCTCCCCTCTTCTTTTCTCTTCTCTCTTCCTCCTCCGCCTTTTCCCCTTGTCTCTCACTCTCCCTCGGTCTGGGACGGTGGCCAAGTGCCACCAAGGACACCGAGGGTAATAAATCATCCTCATTTCAACATCTGCCTCGGACCCAAAGGCTGCCCCCTCGTGAAGATGGGCCCTCTGCTTTATTCCTTTCCAAGCGTCCCCCCCCCCCCCCTCCTCTCCTCTCCTCCCTCCCACCCCTGCCCCCCCCCCAACAGACTGACAAAAACGTCTATTGTCCAGTGCCCAAGTGAAGAAGAGACTCTCTTTTTCCCTTCCTGACAAAAGCCGTCTGAAGCCAAGATGGGGGCTGCCAGCGGAGATGCCTGGGCCTCGGTGGGGTGCCCCCTCTCTCTCTCCCCCCCCCCCCATCTCCTCCTCCCCCCCCATCCCTTTTCTGCTTTTAATACTCTCCTCCTGCGGGGGTCACTCGTTCCAGGCGCCCCCTCCTCCTTTCATAGAGCCGCACTCAGCCTCGGCATAAAGACATCAAGTGACAGGGGGGGAGAAAAAGGGCAGATTTGGCAGAAAGAGATATTAGACATGGCTGTCACTTGCCATTCTCGCCTACTTTTGTCCCCAGTGTAGTGGAAATAGATAAATAAACAGCCATAGGCTGAAAGCTGGGATCAGAAGCTTGTCGCATTATTCATATTGAAAGTGAAGCTTTGAAAGAGAGGCAAAAACCTGCTGCTGCCAATTAAGCCCCCCCCCCCCCTCTCCCCTCGAAAAAAAAAAATCTCAATTCAGAGTATTTAGATGTTGCACGGCTTAAAAGTAAAAACTAAGCTATTCATTAGCTTTTCCTGTGGTTGTAAAAGACGGGCATGGGTGTTCGGCTTCGTGGGTGTCTCGGTCGTAGAGAGAGAGGAGCTGGAGAAGGTGTCTTTGGGCTCATCCCCTCCGCCACTACCCACAATGCATCACGGCCGAAGCCTGAATGTGTGGGCTCTCTTTCCCAGCACCCCGGACTCACCCCTCCAACAACGGGGAGAACCGCCCAGAACGGACCCCGGGCCAGGGCCACATTCACACCACCGTCTCCCTGGAAGAGGAAGAGAATCACGCCATCTTAGATTCGGAAAAAAACACTTGGAGGGTGATTCCAGTGGTTAATGTGTCAGTCTGTGTTTTGAAATATGGAGCTTGAACACGATGGCCCGTGTGTGTGCTTTTAGAAATATACAACGACGGAAAAAATAAAAGAATAATAAAACTTGTGCTCAGATACAATCGTATCATCATCATGACCCTCACCGATCACTGCCATGAATTTGTTATTCAAGTGTAATGGTCTTTTGATCGACCGGCTATTGAGAAACAGTTTGCGTTTTGCGATTGTGAACGTACCGTAGGACACCCATGTTCTACCTGTTCTAACAGTGTTTCCCTGGTTTGCTTTGCCTCTGCCAAAGGGGCCCACCCTGGTATCATTTAGAGCCTGATGTCGTCGATGGCACGGTCGGTCCACCGATTCTTAAGAAAAAATGGATGTTTTATGACAGTGAGGCAAGGCAATCACTCATGTGATGAGGACCGCCACTCCATTCTCAGCTCAATCAAGCCAGACCCGTACCTGAGCAGATTGCATTGATTAAACATAAACCCCAATACTCAGGGGATGTTAACACACAGCATGCTTGCTTCTCTCTGCTTGTAAACCCCCCCCTTGTTTAATTGAACTCCGTTTCTACCTTCTCCCTCCTTACCGCCATTTTGGTCGGCGGCGGCGACGGGGGTAAGGCTACGACTATGCAAATGTTTTCATTTGCACAAACCTGCTCAAGCAGGGAATAATGCCCGGCGTTTACCGACAAGGCGGCCGTGATGAATTAGTCAATTAGCGTCTGTGCCATTTTCGGTTTCATATTTTATTCTGAATTATGTTAATGTGGGCATGTAATTAATGTTTTTTGGCGCGACTTATTATGCATCGAGATGTATGTTGCCTTTCGATGCCCACTTGTCCTCTTGTGTTGTTACGACGACCGTATAGGGAGAGTTACCTGGATGGTGAAAGCCTGTCTCAACAGAAACCGTAGGGTCAAGAGTCTGTTCCACCTGAACCTTCTTGTACTCCTTCTTCTTGAACATTCACACTGTATTACCTTGGGGCAAGAGGACGACAGGAAAAAACAAAATCAACAAGCCATCAGAATATTGAAACGGATATCGTCATCGTCCCCTGTCCTCGTGCCAATCCACGCCTTCACTACGAACGGCATTCCATCAGTGCACAGCGATTCTCTTCTCCCCCCCCCCCACCCCCCACCCCCGCCAAACATTTTCATTTCCAATTAGCCCCGGAGAAGAATCGCTAATTTGCCACGGCCTGTCCAGGGGCCTGATGTCTCAATCTGCGTAGTGTCAGCACAGTGAAAGGAAGTCTCACACACGCACATACACACACGCACAGACACACACACGCACAGACACACACGCACGCATACACATACTGCCTCAGAGAGAGAGAGAGAACAAGAGGAAAGGAGGGGAGAGCGAAGAAGAGAGTGGACTAGAGAGAGAGAGAAAGAAAGCAAAGGAGAAGAGACAGAAAGGGAAAGACAAGACACGAGGGGAGAGGAAGAGAGAGTGTTTAAGAAAGAAAGAAATGGGCAACAGCAGGCGAGCAGACAGGGTGAGCTTCTGAAGAGGGGTCAGTCTGAGGCAGCAACAGCAGCAGAAGCAGCAGGGCCCGGTACCAGACCCGGACTGTCTGTGGACGGCCAGGCCTTCACACAACACACACATTGTCCACCCTGCCAGCGCGCCCAGCAGCTCTCAGCTCCTCAGGGGGCTCACTGAGCCCCACACATTATAGATACTTGTTAGCCTTGGCCGGGTGTCTGTATACAGTAGGGAGCGCTCACAGGAAAGGAGAGAGAGAAGAAGAAGGGGAGACGGGGGGGGAGGAGGCTGGGGTGGAAACGAGTAAAACATGGACGCCATTGTACAGCGCAGAAAGCACGGGGTCACGTGTGAGAGATGAGCGTGAACGAGAGATGCAGCACCCCCCCCCCCCCCAAAAAAAAATATATATATATATTCTGAAGTAAACAAAACAAAAAAATTCTAATAATATTCAAAGACAGTGAATGATTCTCTTTTGAACATGCCAGAAGAGAGAGCCGTTATTCTTCGAAGACAAGATGCAAGTGGGAATAATTTGGCTTTGTTAAATGTGTCTGAAGCCCCCTCCGTCCATCCGTGGGAAACCCTGTGCACATGCCCTATCGGCCTGTAATGGACACTCGGGAGGGGATGGGCCGCCATGATTGCTCCCTTGGCCCTGATAAAGTGGGATTCCTGTCTGGCCCAAAAACCCAAACAACAACATCGTGGCGCTGTTCTATGTCCCCTGTGCCACCCCCACCCCCCCACCCAAAACACACACACACACAAACACACCACCGCCCCCCCACACACATCTCACTCTGGGGCTACTGTGAGGCAGTTATGACCCAATCTGCCCTTCTCTGTGTGTGTGTGTGTGTGTGTGTGTGTGTGTGTGTGTGTTTATTTCTGGCTACTGGTATTAGTCTCCCCCCCCCCCCCACCACCACCACCACCACCACCACCCTTCCCTGCGTGTCTGTCCATGTCCAGCCCCTCCACTCAAAGCCCATCAGCAGCCATGGTCCTTATCTGGCCAGGACGGCCCTGCGATAACACTGTTAACAACACCAATGTGTGGCAGGAGCCGCCTAGAGTGGGTGGGGGGGGGAAGGGTTAGGAAGGGGGGGGGATGTGTGATGAGTTAGAGAGGTCAAGGGCTTTTGACATCTCACAACCCTGCACCTCCCACACCCTCTCTCTCTCTCTCTCTCTCTTTCTCTCTCTCTCTCTCTCTTTCTCTCTCTCTCTCTTTGTTGCTGTCCAATATTAACACGTGGTAGGAGAAGAAGAAGAAGAAGAAGAAGAAGAAAAAAAAGGTCCCACAGTCGAAAGACCTCAGCAGACCGAGCGAGACTTCTCTCTTCTCTCTTCTCTCTTCTCTCTCTCGCCCCACACCTTGGGGGAATAGACTCTTGTTATTTTAGAAATCACACTGTTCAAGATTAATGTCGGCCAGAGGAGTGTGTCATCGTTATTTAACGGCGGGGCCGAGGTTTCGAAATAAAGCTTGCACTGTGCTCTCCCTCTCTCTCATGGCCACGACGGATGAGTTCTCTCTCACCACGCTCGACTCTCTGTCCAAGTCCCCCCCCCTCCCCTCCTCCCCTTCTCCCCTCTCCTCCCAAGTTTCATCCATTACCACGACCATGGAGGTTTCACACACGGAAAACTTGCCCGTTTAAGAGTTCTTCTTCTTCAAAAAAAAAAAGTGTTTCATTCCCATGTTTTAATTTCGTAAACGTGTCATTTCCAAAAGTGGAAGCGTAAGCGTGGGTGTCTACGTTTTTCGTAGATACAAAAACAGCAAGAAAAGAAGAAGAAGAAAAAAAGTCTGAGAGGCCTCGGCAAACATTTTTTTTCCACGCTGATTGCCCTACTTAGATGACTAATGGAAAGTTCCAGTTCAAGTCGGGAGCCCTTTTACTCACCCACCCATAAAGACATCCATCATCAGCGGGAACCGTCATGAGACAGACAGTTATAAACCAGAGTTCAGATCTGACAGAGCACCTTTATCTTTTGCGCTGTCCTCATCCGTGTTAGCGACGCCAACTGCGTCATCCCCGCCCAGGAAAAACAAGAACGCCAACCGTGGTTCCGTGACACCACGGAGACGACCTGAAGAGCACCTCTGCTCTGAGGAACGGATTTTTTAATATTCGTCTGAGAGTTCTTCCTGATAAGGACCGCTTGATAAGAGCAGGGGACATCAATCTCTCCGCGCAGAGAGATAGTGCCTCCTTCTCGCTGACAGGGCTGTAAAGGGCCCTGTTATCTTCCACAGCTAATAAAGTCATTTGTGATGAGCCCGAAGGTCAGCAACTCTCCCCCCCCCCCCCCTCTCTCTCTCTCTCTCTCTCTCTCTCTCTCTCTCACTCTGCGGCCACATGGTAACTGCGGGACCTAGGGGGGGGGGGCAGCGACCTGCATTGACAGAAGCCAGCTGGGGCATCGATTTCACCTGTGGCGAGACACAAAATGGCGGCGGGGGGGTTAGACATAGAGGGATGACGCAAGTTATTATTAACCACTGTGTACGGTCACCATCCCCAATGTTTGAATCATTGTTTGAATTCAGCACGTGTCAAGGCAGAAACTGGCATTGTCATCGTGGTTTTTGGGCCGATCGGTGATCACGGCAGTCACGGTCGCCTGGAATGAGTAGTGTCGTCGCCTGAGGCGTATTGTAGCTTCAGCTGATTGGGGCCGTCCCTTGTTGACCCAGAGGACAGCCTCCCCGTCGTGACATGTCAACTCATCGTATTGTACACTGAAAAAAAAGAGGCCTTTGTTCGAAGGGACTGTGACTAGCTGCGCTATCTCTACTCTCCTAATATCTTCTCTCAATGAGGCCTCCTGCGAAACCCCCCCTCCCCCCCCTCAAGGCCAGCCATAAACACAAGCAGCAGAGGGAAAATAGGGAGAGTCCGGATGTTGCTATCTGTCATTGGTGTAGCTATCTGTCGCGTCGACAAGAGGCCCCCCTACCACCCCCTCCGTCCCCCAACACCGGCCTCGGTGACCACTACGTCCCTCCCTCCCCTCCCTCCGCTGATCTCCAGGGCTCGTTGAGTCAACAGC
>NC_139662.1:11800456-11802956 GCF_951799395.1 Argentina silus
ATTTGTAACTCTAATAGTCGATATGAATCATACAGCCCATTGAAATGATGAGACAAGCTCATCCCGGCTTATTGAAAAGCCCTGCGATATTTCACAACGCCGTTTGCCCGGGCTATGAATCATGGGAAGACTCTTAAAGGTAGTGAAGGGGTCATTGGTTGTACTGTAAACACGAGATGTTGTATTTGACAAGTGGCCATGACCAAGGCCCCATACAATAGGCCTGGTGTGTTTGCCCTTCCAGATCTGCTCTTTGTGCGTTCCGAGCCTCTATCTCTCTCCGAGGGTTTCAGTTCCGCCACACACACACACACATACACACACACACCACACACGCACACACACACACACACACACACACCACACACACACACACACACGCACGCACGCACACACACACACACGCACGCACACACACACACACACACACAAACACCACGCCCTCGCACCATCCTGAGGTTGAGTAACGTGTTAGCTTTAGGCTCCGTGAGATAAGTGTTGACCCAATCTGATCTGCACTTTCTCAACCTTTTGTGTGGAGACAATGGCAGCCTCTTGCATTCCTCTGTCATCCGCCTCTCTCCCGGGGCACGGTATACGCTTTTCTCACATCCGCCTCTCTCCCGGGGCACGGTATACGCTTTTCTCACATTCGCCCGCCTCGATAGCGCGAGTCGCAAAAAAAAATAAAAAAAGACGTTGATAAGAGCATAATGCGGAATCAAACAATGCTTAAGCTGGGAGCGATTATGTTTAATTACCCCCCCGCCCCCCCCTATCAATAGCCAGTGGAGAGAGTGCTCACTATCGGCACTCCCTTGATGTTTGCCTTGGCGAAAGGCTCCAAGTCCTCCAGCTTATTAAAGTCATCATAAATATATTCTATCAGATCTCCGCCTCACTTCCTGGTATTTAGTGTGGAGGATTTGATTTCCCTCCTCCTTCCCCCTTTCCTCCCCCCCCCCTCACCCCCTCCTTCCTCCCTCCCTTCTCCGTTCCTAGAGCAGGCTCATTGTAGAAATATGTTTTAAGAAGTGATAGCAGAGACAAACAGCTCTTGTTTTGCGCGTTGGCTCCCTCGACCGTATCTTTGAGGGAAGTCCCGAAATAGCCCCCAACTTTTCGGCTCTACACCCTCTGACTCAGGACCGATGGCTTTGGAACAGGACCCCGGGCACACTCTGTCTCTGAGACCAAAAGATCCAATCGAATTAGACGGTATCCTTACGCAAACAGGACTCTGACACGGATTCTGAAGAGGGTCGTAGAGTTTGTCGAGGTATTGTGCGGAGCAGGATATCAGAAGTCCGTCTGAGGCCTCGTAGGAAAGGCTAGCGTTTTGTCGTAGCATTTTAGTTGTCTCATTAACTCTGAGCCGCTCAGCCTGATGGGTGGTGGATCGTGTCACTGTGATTCATAGCCTGTGATCATGTTTGACATGATGGTTTAAGGCCCGGTTCAGACGGTAGCTCGGCGAAAAGCGTGAGAGTGAATCTTATTCTCTGTTCTCTGTCGGTCTCTCTCTCTCTCTCTCTCTGTCTCTCTCACTCTCTCAAACATACTGTACACACACACCCACACGCACACACACACACACACCCACACACACACACAGTCTCTCTATTACTCGCTCACTCTCTCACACACACACACACACACACACACACACACACACACACACACACACTCTCTCTCTCTCTCTCTCTTACTCGCTCACTCTCACTCACTCACACACACACACACACACACACACACACACTTGTCTGTTTATTATTCAACACACGGCCCCACATTGAAAGACCACTAATCTATACGTCAAAAGATCAATAATAGCCAAGGCATTGGCACAATTAAACCTTGTCATAGCTCCAAAAAACGTGGAGAAAGTCCCTCTCTAAATGCATAGCAAAACTTTCAATTTGTGGCTTTCTTGGTGTGGCTGTTGCAGCCAATGGGATGTCAATCAGCTCAGTTCAAAAAGGCCTTGAGGTTTGTTTTCTGGTGTTTCTTTTTGGAAACTTGCGGCTTCTGACATCCAGAACCATCCATTGGCCGTGTTGCTATATTGCCTCATATTATCCAGACTCGAGAAAAATTGTTTTTGGCAACAAGCGCCAACATTTTCCTAACTGCAAATCCCCCTGAAAGCAGACTTTTTTTTTTTTTTTGCTCTTCTCTGTACCCACCCCCCCCTCCCCCGCCCCCCCGTGTCCAACTTAGATCAGAAACCTTCACCAAACCCACTGTTTCTGTCACTATCGCTAATAACCGGAAAATGTAATCAGACGGGTCTCCTTTAAGGTGGTGGGTTTCGTTGTGTCCTACTCTATCTAGGGCCCCCGACACACACACGTTGTAAAGAGTACAGTAGGCCTTTGGCAGTGAGCATATGGGAGGGGGTGTGTGTGGGTGTGTGTGTGTGTGTGGGGAAGGGGGTTGGTGGAAGCACTAACTCTGGAAATTACTGTTCCCCTGATTTGGCACCGGTCGTGTTGTGTTT